>NC_054872.1:394869-399869 GCF_018320785.1 Cheilinus undulatus
CTTCAACTACCAAAGTGAGGTGGAATGAGTGTGTGGAAACAGGCGGTTTCTTAAATATTTCAATGTAAAATTGGACAGTTGAGTTGTTGCTGTAGCATATTTGAGAAGGATTTTATTTTGAAATCTTCCATCAGATTGCCTTGGGACCGTGCCAGAAATATTGTTTGGGTCTTCAACTACCAAAGTGAGGTGGAATGAGTGTGTGGAAACAGGCGGTTTCTTAAATATTTCAATTTAAAGTTGGGCGTTTTTTCCTTAGTATTTCATTTTAAAGTTAGGCAGTTGAGTTGTTACTGTAGCATATTTGAGAAGGCTTTTATTTTGAAATCTTCCATCAGATTGCCTTGGGACTGTGCCAGAAATATTGTTTGGGTCTTCAACTACCACTGTGAGGTGGACTAAGTGTGTGGAAACAGGTGGTTTCTTAAATATTTCAATGTAAAATTTGGACAGTTGAGTTGTTGCTGTAGCATATTTGAGAAGGCTTTTATTTTGAAATCTTCCATCAGATTGCCTTGGGACTGTGCCAGAAATATTGTTTGGGTCTTCAACTACCACTGTGAGGTGGACTAAGTGTGTGGAAACAGGAGGTTTCTTAAATATTTCAATTTAAACTTTGGCATATTTTCCCTCGCATTTCATTGTAAAGTTGGGCAGTTGAGTTGCTATTGTAGCATATTTGAGAAGGCTTTTATTTTGACATCTTCCATCAGATTGCCTTGGGACTGTGCCAGAAATATTGTTTGGGTCTTCAACTACCATTTTGAGGTGGAATGAGTGTGTGGAAAACAGGGGGTTTCTTAAATATTTCAATTTAAAGTTGGGCGTTTTTTCTTAGTATTCCATTTTAAAGTTAGGCAGTTGAGTTGTTACTGTAGCATATTTGAGAAGGATTTTATTTTGAAATCTTCCATCAGATTGGCTTGGGACTGTGCCAGAAATATTGTTTGTGTCTTCAACTACCACTGTGAGGTGGAATGAGTGTGTGAAAACTGGCGATTTCTGGAATATTTCAATGTAAATTTGGGCATTTTTTCCTTAGTATTCCATTTTAAAGTTAGGCAGTTGAGTTGTTATTGTAGCATATTTGAGAAGGCGTTTTCTTTGACAAATTCCATCAGATTGCCCTGGGACAGTGCCAGAAATATTGTTTGGGTCTTCAACGACCACTGTGAGGTGGAATGAGTGTTTGGAAACAGGCGGTTTCTTAAATATTTCAATGTAAAATTGGACAGTTGAGTTGTTGCTGTAGCATATTTGAGAAGGCTTTTATTTTGAAATCTTCCATCAGATTGCCTTGGGACTGTGCCAGAAATATTGTTTGGGTCTTCAACTACCACTGTGAGGTGGACTAAGTGTGTGGAAACAGGCGCTTTCTTAAATATTTCAATTTAAAGTTGGGCGTTTTTTCCTTAGTTATTCATTTTAAAGATGGGCAGTCTAGTTGTTACTGTAGCATATTTGAGAAAGCTTTTATTTTCAAATCTTCCATCAGATTGGCTTGGGACTGTGCCAGAAATATTGTTTGGGTCTTCAACTACCAAAGTGAGGTGGAATGAGTGTGTGGAAACAGGCGGTTTCTTAAATATTTCAATGTAAAATTGGACAGTTGATCTGTTGTTACTGTAGCATATTTGAGACGGCGTTGATTTTGAAATCTTCCATCAGATTGGCTTTGGACTGTGCCAGAAATATTGTTTGGGTCTTCAACTACCACTGTAAGGTGGAATAAGTTTGTGGAAACAGGCGGTTTCTTAAATATTTCAATTTAAAGTTTGGCATATTTTCCCTCGCATTTCATTGTAAAGTTGGGCAGTTGAGTTGCTACTGTAGCATATTTGAGAAGGCTTTTATTTTGACATCTTCCATCAGATTGCCTTGGGACTGTGCCAGAAATATTGTTTGGGTCTTCAACTACCACTGTGAGGTGAAAGGAAATAGGTGGTTTCTGAAATATTTCAATGTAAATTTGGGCATTTTTTTCCCTTGTATTTCATAGTAAAGTTGGGCAGTTGAGTTGTTACTGTAGCATATTTGAGACGGCTTATATTTTGAAATCTTCCATCAGATTGCCTTGGGACTGTGCCAGAAATATTGTTTGGGTCTTCAACTACCACTGTGAGGTGGAATGAGTTTGTGGAAACAGGCGGTTTCTTAAATATTTCAATGTAAAATTGGACAGTTGATCTGTTGTTACTGTAGCATATTTGAGACGGCTTTTATTTTGAAATCTTCCATCAGATTGGCTTTGGACTGTGCCAGAAATATTGTTTGGGTCTTCAACTACCACTGTGAGGTGGAATAAGTTTGTGGAAACAGGCGGTTTCTTAAATATTTCAATTTAAAATTGGGCAGTTGAGTTGTTACTGTAGCATATTTGAGAAGGCTTTTATTTTGAAATCTTCCATCAGATTGCCTTGGGACTGTGCCAGGAATATTGTTTGGGTCTTCAACTACCACTGTGAGGTGGAATGAGTGTGTGGAAACAGGCCGTTTCTTAAATATTTCAATTCAAATTTAAAGTTGGGCAGTTGAGTTGTTACTGTAGCATATTTGAGAAGGATTGTATTTTGAAATCTTCCATCAGATTGCCTTGGGACTGTGCCAGAAATATTGTTTGGGTCTTCAACTACCACTCTGAGGTGGAATGAGTGTGTGGAAACAGGCGGTTTCTTAAATATTTCAATTTAAAGTTGGGCATTTTTTTCCCTTGTATTTCATAGTAAAGATGGACAGTTGAGTTGTTACTGTAGCATATTTGAGAAGGCGTTTATTTTGAAATCTTCCATCAGATTGCCTTGGGACTTTGCCAGAAATAATGTTTGGGTCTTCAACTACCACTGTGAGGTGGAATGAGTTTGTGGAAACAGGCGATTTCTTAAATATTTGAATTTAAAGTTGGGCATTTTTTCCCTCGCATTTCATTGTAAAGTTAGGCAGTTGAGTTGCTACTGTAGCATATTTGAGAAGGCGTTTATTTTGAAATCTTCCATCAGATTGCCTTGGGACTGTGCCAGAAATATTGTTTAGGTCGTGAACTACCACTGTGAGGTGGAATGAGTGTGTGGAAACAGGCGGTGTCTTAAATATTTCAATTTAAAGTTGGGCGTTTTTTCGCCTTAGTATTTCATTTTAAAGTTGTGCAGTTGAGTTGTTACTGTAGCATATTTGAGAAGGCGTTTATTTTGAAATCTTCCATCAGATTGCCTTGGGACTGTGCCAGAAATATTGTTTGGGTCTTCAACTACCACTGTGAGGTGGAATGAGTGTGTAGAAACAGGCAGTTTCTTAAATATTTCAATTTAAATTTGGGCATGTCTTTCCCTTGTATTTCATTGTAAAGTTGGGGAGTTCAGTTGTTACTGTAGCATATTTGTGAAGGATTTTATTCTCAAATCTTCCATCAGATTGCCTTGTGACGGTGCCAGAAATATTCTTTGGGTCTTCAACTACCACTGTGAGGTGGAATGAGTGTGTGGAAACAGGCGGTTTCTTAAATATTTCAATTTAAATTTGGGCATTTTTCCTCAGTATTTCATTTTAAAGTTAGGCAGTTGAGTTGTTACTGTAGCATATATGAGACGGCGTTGATTTTGAAATCTTCATCAGTTTGCCTTGGGACTGTGCCAGAAATATTGTTTGGGTCTTCAACTACCACTGTGAGGTGGAATGAGTTTGTGGAAACAGGCGGTTTCTTAAATATTTCAATTTAAAGTTGGGCAATTGTTCCCTCGCATTTCATTGTAAAGTCGGGCTGTTGAGTTGTTACTGTAGCATATTTGAGAAGGCTTTTATTTTGAAATCTTCCATCAGATTGGCTTGGGACAGTGCCAGAAATATTGTTTGGGTCTTCAACTACCACTGTGAGGTGGAATGACTGTGTGGAAACAGGCGGTTTCTTAAATATTTCAATTTAAAGTTGGGCATTTTTTTCCCTCGTATTACATTGTAAAGTTGGGCAGTTGAATTGTTACTGTAGCATATTTGAGAAGGCGTTTATTTTGAAATCTTCCATCAGATTACCTTGGGACTGTGCCAGAAATATTGTTGTGGGTCTTCAACTACCACTGTGAGGTGGAATGAGTGTGTGGAAAATAGATAGATAGATAGATAGATAGATAGATAGATAGATAGATAGATAGATAGATAGAACGATAGATACACAGACTGATGACCGATAGACAGAGAGATGGACATTTAAATAGATAGAAAGATAGACAGATAGATAGATAGACAGACTAATAGATAGATAGATTGAGAGATAGACCGATAGATAAATAGATAGAAAGATAGATAGAGAGATGACCGATAGACAGACAGATGGACCGATAGATAGATAGAAAGACAGAGGGATCCACACACATCCATAAATAGATAGAAAGATGGATAGATACATACATACATACATACATACATACATACATACAGACATACATACATAGATAGATAGAAACATACATACATACATAAATATATACATACATACAGAGATAGATAGAAACATGTATACATACATAAATACATAGATAGATAGATAGATAGATAGATAGATAGATAGATAGACAGACAGATAGATACATACGTAGAAAGAAAGATGGATAGATAGGCAGAAAGATAGGCAGATAGATAGATAGATAGACAGATAGATAGATAGATAGATAGATAGATGGACAGATAGATAGATAGATAGATAGGCAGATAGATAGATAGATAGACAGAGAGCTAGTTAGATAGATAGATAGATAGATAGACAGACAGATAGATACATACGTAGAAAGAAAGATGGATAGATAGGCAGATAGATAGGCAGATAGATAGATAGATAGACAGATAGATAGATAGATAGATAGATAGATAGATAGATAGGCAGATAGATAGATAGATAGACAGAGAGCTAGTTAGATAGATAGATAGATAGATAGATAGATAGATAGATAGATAGATAGATAGATAGATAGATAGATAGGCCAATAGTTAGACAAAAAGATAGATAGATAGAT
>NC_054872.1:417369-484869 GCF_018320785.1 Cheilinus undulatus
CTCTCCATGCCCGCTCTCACCATCCACCATGCCAACATGCAAACATCATCTTATCTATCTTACCACATGGCCCACACAGCCTCAACAGCATGCCACCTTCAACAGACCCAGGCTCCGTTGATGCGAGCTCCAGGTAGTGACGATGCCGATACTACCTTCCTTAACACCACTCATGATTACCGTGCAACAATTATTACCAATAACTAAGAGTAAAAAGAAAGGGAAGTAAGACAGATTAGGGAGAGTAAGAGAGAGAGAGAGAGAGAGAGAGAGAGAAAGAGAGAGAGAGAGCAAGCTTCACAATAAGGTGGGGGAGGCAGAGCTAAGGGTGTGGCACCCTGTCGTGGGTTACACACACCCCTGGTCTGGCGTGGTGTGCGCTCTATCCCCTCTACTCCCTCATTTTCATGAGGGAAGACAGAGTAGAGAGAGAATTAAACAAAACTAATGGATAGAGAAGTTACAGGGTTTCGTCAACCTTCATTTTTGCCCCAGCTGGCATTACTCCTCCTTATCCAGATCCACTGGCTGTCCTGAGCTGCTTCATCTGACATCTCCTTTACTGTCTTTCACAAGTTCTGTCCCTGCATTCCCAGCTCTCGAAGGCTATGTTCACACTGCAGTTAAAAGTGACCTGAATCTGATTTTTTTCGCTCAAATGTGACTCATATCTGCTTCGTTTCTGACAGTGTGAACAGCACAGGTCACATTGAATCTGACTTTTTCGAATCAGATTCAGACCACTGTCAAATGTGGTACTGAATCGGATACATATCGGATTCTTTTGAAGGCGACTGTGGTCTGAACAGCCAGGTCGCATTGAATGTGACTTTGACGTCATTCTGGAGTGACACACATCACTGTTCTGCACCGCATGCAAAAATGGAGATGGGAAACACACTCAATACAAACAACCATGGACGACAGCAGTGATAGAGTTAGCCAGTGGAGGGATAGTGAAGTTTCTGACCTCATTAGTATTTGAGGTGACACTTCGGTGCAAGCCAAACTTGAAGGGTCCTATCATAACCAGTTAGTTTTTCGAAAGAATTTCAAGGAAAAGTCCTTACGTGGCCACAGGAGGACTTGGTTGCAATGCCAATGGAAGGTAAAAAGCCTAAAGGCTAGGTTCAAGGAGGCTAAAGACTGGAACCGACGTAGCGGTCGTGGTCGGATTACATGTCCATTTTATGACGAGCTGGACCGTATATTAGGGGATAAACCAAGCTGTCAGCCATTAGAGCTGCTGGATAGTTCTGTGGCTGCAGCTGAAGATGAGCCTCAAACTCCGGAAAGTGGAACAAGTTCAGCTGGCAGTCATGACACAGACATCGAAACAGGTAAACTAACGATCTGCCCCTCAACTGATTATAGACCTAATAATATTTACCTTACTCAGATTTATGTCAGAAAAGTCCCCTAAACCCTTGTAGCAGGCACTGCTTTATGCAAGCTCCAGTTTACTATCATGTTTTGTGACCAGCCGTACTTTGTACACGTCAGTGTTGATTTCTCACCCATGAGGTGAAAGGGATGAGTCCGATTTTTTGTGGGGTTCATGACAATACTTGTGTATGGTTGGTATGTTACTTTATTCAGAAAATTGTTGTAGTGCTTCCATATCAGTAAAACTCTTAACACACAGCAGCTTAGATGCACATAGGACCAAGAGCAAACAACTACAGATATGCAGTGAAATGGCTTAATTCATGTATGAATATTCAACCCACAATTTATTTGCACCCAAAATATTTTAGGGTGTGAAAATGTTGTTTAGGTCACTGAAATAAAGATATAATCAGTAATATTATGGCATCGTGATCTGATCTGTTTGTTTGCCCTAGGAGATAACCTTGAGTTACTCCCCTCTACAGCTTGTACGTCAGATGATACCTCATCAGAGACCCAGCAGAGTACAGAGACCTGTGAGAATACCACAGCAGCCACCAAATCATATGGAAGTAAGTATCCATAATGGTTGTGATCAGGTGCTTGTGCTATATTTAACACAGTTTTCTTAAGGGCTACAACCATGTTAGTTCAATTAATGGTAATAGATTATCAGTTGGTGAGTCAGTAAACAATGACATACTAACTGATATGTCTGCAGACATTTATGGTAAAATGGAAATAAATGGATTTGAATTCAGTAATGTGAATACTGTATTTCTTATAAATGGATCAGTATCCACCATTAATTTTGTCCCAAAGTATATTCTGTTACATGTGTAACAGAAAACATCACTTTTATCATGCCTACCCTCTACTACTTACCTCTATTTTTTATTCTACCAAAGTAAATAATACAACATGATTGTTTATCCTCTCACAGCTACATCTTTCAAGAGCCAAAAAAGGAAGACAAAGATGGAAACAACACTTGAAGTCTTTGCTGAAAAAATTGGTAGTGCCTTTAACAGTGATGACACCGAGCTTCAATTGAAGATGCAAGCAGCACAACATGCACATGAGCTGAAAATGTTCACAATGTTCACTCGGTTTTGGAAAGGTCACACCAGTCTCCACATCCACCTTATTACCAGTCACCAGTACAGCCACCACCACTACAGCCTCCAACAGTACAGCCACCACTACAGCCTCCAACAGTACAGCCACCACTACAGCCTCCAACAGTACAGCCACCACTACAGCCTCCAACAGTACAGCCACCACTACAGTCTCCAACAGTACAGCCACCACCATTTCAGTCTCCAACAGTACAGCCAACACTACAGCCTCCAACAGTACAGCCACCACTACAGCCTCCAACAGTATAGCCACCACTACAGCCTCCAACAGTACAGCCACCACTACAGCCTCCAACAGTACAGCCACCACCATTTCAGTCTCCAACAGTACAACCACCACTACAGCCTCCAACAATACAGCCACTACTACAGCCTCCAACAGTATAGCCACCACTACAGCCTCCAACAGTACAGCCACCACTACAGCCTCCAACAGTACAGCCACCACTACAGCCTCCAACAGTACAGCCACCACTACAGCCTCCAACAGTACAGCCACCACTACAGCCTCCAACAGTACAGCCACCACTACAGTCTCCAACAGTACAGCCAACACTACAGCCTCCAACAGTACAGCCACCACCATTTCAGTCTCCAACAGTACAGCCACCACTACAGCCTCCAACAGTACAGCCACCACTACAGTCTCCAACAGTACAGCCACCACTACAGTCTCCAACAGTACAGCCACCACCATTTCAGTCTCCAACAGTACAGCCAACACTACAGCCTCCAACAGTACAGCCACCACTACAGCCTCCAACAGTACAGCCAACACTACAGCCTCCAACAGTACAGCCACCACCATTTCAGCCTCCAACAGTACAGCCACCACCATTTCAGCCTCCAACAGTACAGCCACCACTACAGCCTCCAACAGTACAGCCAACACTACAGCCTCCAACAGTACAGCCACCACCATTTCAGCCTCCAACAGTACAGCCACCACCATTTCAGACCCCAACAGTACAGCCACCACTACAGCCTCCAACAGTATAGCCACCACTACAGCCTCCAACAGTACAGCCACCACTACAGCCTCCAACAGTACAGCCACCACTACAGCCTCCAACAGTACAGCCACCACTACAGCCTCCAACAGTATAGCCACCACTACAGCCTCCAACAGTACAGCCACCACTACAGCCTCCAACAGTACAGCCACCACCACTACAGCCTCCAACAGTACAGCCACCACCACTACAGCCTCCAACAGTACAGCCACCACTACAGCCTCCAACAGTACAGCCACCACTACAGCCTCCAACAGTACAGCCACCACTACAGTCTCCAACAGTACAGCCACCACCATTTCAGTCTCCAACAGTACAGCCAACACTACAGCCTCCAACAGTACAGCCACCACTACAGCCTCCAACAGTATAGCCACCACTACAGCCTCCAACAGTACAGCCACCACTACAGCCTCCAACAGTACAGCCACCACCATTTCAGTCTCCAACAGTACAGCCACCACTACAGCCTCCAACAGTACAGCCACCACTACAGCCTCCAACAGTATAGCCACCACTACAGCCTCCAACAGTACAGCCACCACTACAGCCTCCAACAGTACAGCCACCACTACAGCCTCCAACAGTACAGCCACCACTACAGCCTCCAACAGTACAGCCACCACTACAGTCTCCAACAGTACAGCCAACACTACAGCCTCCAACAGTACAGCCACCACCATTTCAGTCTCCAACAGTACAGCCACCACTACAGCCTCCAACAGTACAGCCACCACTACAGTCTCCAACAGTACAGCCACCACTACAGTCTCCAACAGTACAGCCACCACCATTTCAGTCTCCAACAGTACAGCCAACACTACAGCCTCCAACAGTACAGCCACCACTACAGCCTCCAACAGTACAGCCAACACTACAGCCTCCAACAGTACAGCCACCACCATTACAGCCTCCAACAGTACAGCCACCACCATTTCAGCCTCCAACAGTACAGCCACCACCATTTCAGCCTCCAACAGTACAGCCACCACTACAGCCTCCAACAGTACAGCCAACACTACAGCCTCCAACAGTACAGCCACCACCATTTCAGCCTCCAACAGTACAGCCACCACCATTTCAGACCCCAACAGTACAGCCACCACTACAGCCTCCAACAGTATAGCCACCACTACAGCCTCCAACAGTACAGCCACCACCATTTCAGCCTCCAACAGTACAGCCACCACTACAGCCTCCAACAGTACAGCCACCACTACAGCCTCCAACAGTACAGCCACCACTACAGCCTCCAACAGTATAGCCACCACTACAGCCTCCAACAGTACAGCCACCACTTCAGCCTCCAACAGTACAGCCACCACTACAGCCTCCAACAGTACAGCCACCACCATTTCAGCCTCCAACAGTACAGCCACCACCATTTCAGTCTCCAACAGTACAACCACCTCACCTTTACAACACTAGGCACTAGGCAACCACCACCTCAATACTCCTACATCACTTTGACTGAGTCCCCTGCGTTCCACATGGCTTCCCCTCAGTCTTTGCCATTTAGCCACGAAACATCAAACCACCCCTTCTCCTTCTTGCAAGAGCTGTCTCATCCTCTGCCTTTCAACCTCTCTCCTGAACACAATCCAGATCCTGCTCCACCCTTCAGTCAGGCTTCAGCACACCCACCATTCAGCAGACCTACGGATGATGAGGAAAACTAAATCATATGTTAGAACTGATGAGAATGTTGTAAAATGTTATGGTATCACAACCTGTTTTTCTTTCCCACAATTCAAAGGAAAAAAGTCAGCCAATTTTCATTTTGAATTGAACACATAGCATGTTTACCTTTTATGGAAGACTATTTTGTTTCCCTTCCAAAGATAACTTTTTGCTGACTCTATTCATTAATCATGCAAAGAGAAACTGACAATTTTAGCAGGTGTAGCAGGCAGCATTTTTATTTTTTATATTTCATATTTGCAGTTTTTTTCAGGGACAAACCTGACACCTTATGCTTTGCCTTAATAACTTTAAAAAAACTCCACATTTGGAGAATTTTGTATTTGACATTCAAATAAAGTAACCTTTTTTCAAACAGAAGTCATCAGGTTCTTATGTTTTACAAAAACAACTTAAATGTAAGACTGAACAGTGAGTGCTGCTGTTATAGTTCAACGTTGGCTGTAGAAGAGTTCTGTCAGTGCCTCCCTGACTCTTGCTGGGTGAGCAGTATCCTGTGCCCCTCCCTCTGCTGCTCTGTCATCCCGAGGAGCAGCTTGAGCAGGGTCCTCGTAGGGCTCACCATGCTTTTCACACACATTGCCCAAAGGCACATTCAACTGTCATTCTAGCCCTGCTGTGTCACTCATTGAAGTATTTTTGCTGGTCTGTCAGAGTCCCTGTGTCCTTGTATCCTTTCAGCAGCCAGCTTCGCAGAGAGTACGAAGGATCACCGAGCAGCATTATCAGAATTTGGACGCCATTGATCTCTTCAGTTTCCTAAGATAGTGGAAACATATTTATGAAAAAAAAATTTGACATGCAAATTTTGACCCCTCTTTATCTTTTTTATCAGCCATAATATTGTGACCACCTGTTTGATCACAGGATACCCCTGAATGAAATTTCACTTCATTAAATCTTGACAGGTGATCATAATTTTATGACCCATTATTTGTGATCACAAACTGCATTATTAGAATAACACTGTGTCTTGTCACAAAAAGAGAAGGTGGTGGTGGTGGTGACAGAGGTAGACACCTACTGCTGGAAAAGCTCCCCTCTCCTCTATGGCAATTCCATAGATCCTGGAGTTCTTGAGAACCCTGGCATCGTGAACACTCCCAGGCCATCCAGTGTAAGATGTTGGTGAAACTGATGAGCGAACATGTGATGAGTTAAGCATCCCTTACTTTTTACCAGGCAAAAATAATGAAAAGAACTGAAGAAAGAATTAACCCGCTTATACCATGGTCACCTGCGAACGAAAACAATCAGTAAAGCTATTAATTAATAATGTCATACGTTTTGTGATCAAAATAGAAAGTTTTACAAAAACAACTTCTTTCCCCAAGCAGGGCTTGACTAATAACTGGAATAGCCATTCAAATCCCATAACGTTCTTAGGGAATGTAAACGTTATTCAGTACTCCAGTAAATAGGCGGGCCATTGATACCAAGTCACAACAGAGCAAAAAACTAGTCCACTCAGTGCACTTTCTGAACAGATTTATCACAGAAATGACATGAATATGAACAGTCATCTGATAAAAATCTTAGTTTTGGCAAACCAGCTGTTAGAATAAACAGAATAATTCTTCCTTCTGCACTACGGGGTCACAGACATGAAACGGAGCTGTCCACACCCTGCAGGTGCTGATTCTCCGTCAGACATGACAAGATTTATCAGATATTATAATGCCGGTTTATCAGAAGCGTTTCCTTTGGCTCTACAAAGAAATAATGGCTTCTTTTCTTTTGTTTGTGTTATGTGAATCTTCTGACAATAGTTTATAACAGAACAGGAGGAAAGTGAGAATCGATTATTCACAAAGACCATGGTATAAAAATTGATATTTTATCACTATACACACACCTTTGCATGTAGGCCTCTCATCATTATAATTACACTGTGTACTTTTGATGAATATTACTAGCTAGATGAAGAAAAGATATTTTTGTCAATATTGGCTTACCAGAACTGGTGATCAACAACACCCTGTAGAAGGACAGAGCGCCAGCCTTTACGGTTGAAGTAGTCAGTGTGGTTTTCTTCAGACGCAATGATGGGGATGTGACTCCCGTCTATCGCCCCAGCACACTGAGGGAAACCCCACCTCTGCCTGAAGCCTTGTAGCCCCTCTTGGAGATCGTCTCCCTGAGGCAGTTTGATGTACTCAGGCATAAGGACATGATGCACTGCTCTGCAAAAGCTATGGACAATGGCGCAAACGGGTTGGCCAAGGTGCGGTAACCCACCCCCGTTGCTAAACAGTACACCCCCACTCCAACTCGCTTTCTTAGGGAGATGGATTTCCTGAACGACGTGTCTTGCCTTGAAAGTCTCGAGGCGAGGCGCTGACAGATGTGGTCAAAGGTATTCCTCGTCATTCAAAAGTTTTGGAAGAACTCCCGCTCCGAGAAACCAGTCACATCCGGATCCCACCACTCCTGGCTCCAACACCGCATCCAGACACTTCTCTGTACAGATGTTGCAGCTATTGCTCCGCACAAGACGTCATTAACATACAGTTGGAGGGGAGAGTTGCGCTTCACATCAATTTACACCGTCAGTGAAGTGCTAAGCCCAAGTTCAAAAATCATTCACAAGGCCTTCATCAGAGCAATGAACATGGTGATGTTTTGTCCTCTATGACTTGGACTCTGAGATGTGCTGCCTTTTTTGGAATTTTACATCATTAACATATTAAGTTTCTTTCTCCTCTTCCTCCTTTTTAACATCACTCGCTCATAGATTTGCACAATGTTTTTAACATGAAACCATAAACAAGAGTTACTTCATCGGCTGTCGCCATCTTCACTTCCGTAAACATCATTGATGGCCAATCAGATTTTATACCGTAAACGTGACGCTATGTTCAACTGAGCATGCAGGTGATTTCAGGAGCATGAGCTGTTCGCGGTCTCCAGACAGACCCTTTTTTTTTTTCATACTTTTATTAAAGCAAGTTCGTAGCGTACAGTGCATTTGAGGTACAGTCAACATTTTCTTTCTACCCCAGAACATTCAAGAACCCAGTGAAGCTTCACCTTATAACAACCCTCCCAGACCAACAGACTTCTTAAAGACCAGACTCAATATACAAAAGTAAAAAGCTCACATGCTAAAACACAATAATTAAACAAAATTAAATAAGTAGGTATTCGTGAAAATTTGTCAAATTAAAGTACATTTTTCAGAGTAGAGTCAAAATGCATAAACAAAAAGAATATATACATATAATACAATTTAAATAAAAAAAAAAAAAAAGAGAAGTATATCCTGTGAAAGAGACAGACTTACTCACACACCCTGCTTAACTTCATCTATGTAAGGAAACAACAGCTGCCCGCATCCAGGTCATCACCTCAATGAATGAAGAACCCATGCTTAGGAAGAGGTGTATATGTACGTAGCATGAAATTTGATGTTTAGTCCCGCACAGGATAGCCCTGACTCAGGGAGGATTGGGGGGGGGGGGGGCCGGCACGACAGGTGTGCTACTATAATATCTCATCAGGTGAGAGTTTCTCGAAATATTGTAGCAGAGGTCTCCAATGAGTGTAAAACTTATCAGAGCATCCTCTAAGAGTGAATTTAATTTTCTCCAACTTAAGGAGAAATAAGACGTCGTGCAGCCATGTTTTGAAGGAGGGGGGTTGTGAAGATTTCCATACAAGAAGGATCCTCCTACGGGCATTTAAAGAGGCAAAGGCAATAACATTGTCCTGAGTGGTCGAGGTGGCAAGATTATCAGGAGATCTACCAAAGATGGCTATATGGGGGGATGGATTGATGTTTAACCCTAAGATGTTGGAGATGGACTTAAAGAAGGATTGCCAAAAATTAACAAGTCTAGAACATGACCAAAACATATGTGTTAGGTTACAAGGAGCCTGGGAATACCTATCACAAGCATCATTAATTTTTTCTGGAAATATTCTAGAAAGTTTATGTTTGCTATAATGAAGTCTGTGGAGTACTTTAAACTGAATGAGAGACAGCCTAGCACAGCTAGTAGAAGAGTTAACGGCCCCAAGTGCCTTCATCCAGACATCATCAGAAAGGTTAGTTTGTAGTTGGACTTCCCAATCAGACTTGATCTTATTAACCGCGGACTTGTTGGTTGTGAACAGGAGGTAATAAAGGAAGAAAACCTGACCTTTGAGCAAATCTTTTGCCTTAAGTGCCAGATCAATGCCACTGGGGTTTGGAACTTGAGGAAATGCCGGCGAGTGTGTCCTAGCAAAATCCCGGAGCTGGAAGTATTGACAAAAGTCTGACCTATTTAAGTTGAATGCAGAACGTAAGTGGTCGAAACTGGCAAAGGCACCATTAACGCATAAATCACCCAAACAGCGAAGACCATTCCTCTCCAAAGATGTATATCGTGGGTCAATTCTAGCTGGTATAAAAAGTTGATTATTACAGATGGGCGTCGCTTTAAGGAGGGAAAGCTACCCGAAGTGTCGTCTAATTTGTGACCATATTTTAAGTGAGTTTATTACAACTGTATTAGACGTAAAGCTAGGGGGAGAGAGGGAAAGGGTGCCACACACCAGAGATGGGAGAGAAGAAGAGCGGGAGTCAGCCTCCAGTTGGCACCAGCTGCACTGGGGTGAGGTAAACCACAGTATGATTTTGTGAACACTGGCTGCCCAATAGTAACTGAGAAAACTAGGCAGCCCAAGCCCACCCTCTGACCTGTTCCTCTGAAGTAAGGATTTACCTGTTCTCGCACACCCACCAGCCCAAATAAAAGAAGAAACCAAGTTGTTGATAGATTTGAAAAAGGACTTGGGGAGAAATATGGGGAGACATAGAAATAAATACAAATATCTGGGCAGCACATTCATTTTTACAGTCTGTATTCTTCCCGCCAGAGAAAGTGGCAAACAATTCCACCTCTGTAGATCTGATTTGACTGTAGCGGTTAAAGCAGTAAAATTTTGTTCACGGAGAGTACGAATGGTATGCGTGATCATAATACCTAGGTACTTTATCCCCATGTTGGACATTTTAAATGGTAAGGATGATGGTGACATATTTATGGCCAACTGATTAAGAAGAAGACATTCACGTTTCAGAATATTTAATCTATATCCAGAAATAGCGCCAAAAGTGTTCAGGAGTGAAAGGATAGGTGGAAAGCTTGTCAGGGGATCACAGACATAAAGGAGAAGATCATCTGCATAAAGCGAGATGCGATGTTCAACCCCCCCTCTTTTAATCCCTTTGAACCCTCTAGCCGACTTTAAAGCAACTGATAGTGACTCTATGGCGAGTGCGAACAGCAGCGGGGAGAGCAGACAGCCTTGCCTAGTGCCATGAAAAAGAGGAAATGGATTTGAACACTGTGAGTTTGTGCACACAGATGCGTAGGGGGAGGAGTAGAGTAGCTTAATCCAGGAGATGAAGCCGGCACTAAAACTGAACCGCTGCAGAGAGAAAAAGAGGTAAGCCCACTCCACCCTGTTGAAGGCCTTCTCGGCATCGAGAGACACCACAGCCTCAGCTTCAGTAGAAGAGGACGAGGTGTGAACTATGCCGAGAAGCCCTCTGACATTAGAGAAAGAGTGCCTCCCCCTTATAAATCCTGTCTGATCTTCTGAGATTATCTTGGGCATAATAGCCTCCAGACGACAGGCTAGGACCTTAGCCAGAATTTTGACATCAACAGAGAGGAGTGAAATTGGGCGATAGGATGTACAGTTTGCTGGGTCTTTGTCTTTCTTATGAATAAGAGATATCGAGGCTTGCATGAGCATAGGTGGCAAGGTGCCCTGGCGGCATGGTTAAACATTTCGAGTAGGAGTGGAGCAAGAGAATCAGAAAATTGTTTAAAAAACTCTACAGGATAACCATCTGGGCCCGGTGATTTGCCACTGCGCAATGAGCTAATGGCCTCTTTGATTTCAGAAAGTGTTAAAGGAGCATCCAGTTTCTGACTGTCATTAGATGAAACTTTCGGTAATGATAGTTTATCAAAGAAATTACATAATTGATTTTCATCATTAGGAGATTTGGAGGTATATAGTTTAGAATAAAATAGCCTGAATATGTCATTGATCTTCTCAGGGTCAGAGGTTAGAGATCCTGACCCTTCCCGTATCTGGGTGATCTGGTTGGAAGCCAATCTGGCCTTTAGTTGGTGGGCCAGAAGGCGACCCGCCTTATCGCCATGTTCGTACTGAGACCCACGGGAGCAGAGAAGGAGACGTTTGGCTGCTGTAGTGAGAAGAAGGTCAAGTTTGGTCTGGAGACCTAATCTTTCCTTGTACAAGTCAGGTGTTTGGGAAGTCGACAACAAAACATCAAGGTTGGCTATAGATTCTTCTGATTCCCTTTGGCGAGCCCTGTGCAGTTTGTTTGCATGAGATGTATACGAGATAATTCTACCTCTAATGAAAGCCTTCAGGGTTTCCCACAATAATGAAGGGGAAGTTTCATCGTTTTTGTTAGTTTCGCAGAAAAAAACAAATTAAAATCAGCAACATATTTGCAAAAGTTTACATCGGCCAGCAATAGTGGATCCAGGTGCCAAGTTCTGAATTCCTTTGGTCTGAGGTCAAAGCGGAGGTCTAGGGTCGCTGTAGAATGATGAGATACAGTTATAGGGGAGTATTGGGTAGAGATAATTGACGGGATAAGTGTTTTATCAACCAAAAAGTAGTCTATCCGAGAGAACGTTCGGTGAGCATGCGAAAAAAAGGAATATTGTCTGGTGGAGGGGTGTGAAAACCTCCAGGAATCGACATAACCATACTGATCCATAAAGGCTAAAAGAGTCTGTGACATTTTCGAAAGTGGGGAAGGCCGTGAGCTAGATCTGTCCAATATTGGGTCTAGTTCATATCACCTTCAAGTAGCAAAAAATGGGAGTTCAAGTTCGGAATAGAGGACAATAGCAACTTCATAAAATTATGGTTATCCCAATTCGGAGCATAGACCGACACCAGGACAACTGGCTTCTGGTATAGTATGCCTGAAATGACGACATAACGGCCATCTGAATCCAAGACTGTGCTAGTGGGAGTGAAATGTACATTTTTCTTTATTAAAATTGCTGTGCCTCTTGATTTCAGATTGAATTTGAAATGACAGACCTGACCGATCCACTGCCTGTTCAACTTCCGGTGATCAGAGTTTTGTAAATGTGTTTCCTGGAGGAACATTATATCGGCATTGAGGCCTTTGATATCTGTCATGATTTTAGTTCGCTTCACAGCAGCGTTTATTTAAGGAGATGATCCTCACTGCCCGTCCGCCAACCACGCCCTCACTGGTCACATCAACCATAACTTAGCACAGAGCAGCAAAAGATGTTGTCAATCCTAAGACGCAAGCAGCAAAAGATGAGTGAAAAGCAGCAAGTGCATGAGCAACATAGTACAGTGACAACAAAATTAAAATGAAAAAAACAAACATCACCAAAAGATAAAGTCAACAAAGAGGCTCCCCTCCCTACACACCCCCTAAGCTGGCACTTCCTTCCAGCTCCAACTCCCCCACCCAAAAGAACTTCCCCATTGAAAAAACGATCCTCCCATCCTTCCCAACCCACAATACCCCTATCACTTCACACAACCTTATAAACTAATACAGAAGATGCGTACTTCCCTTTCTGTGTCCTCATTCCCTCAGGTTTTGTCTCGGATCCCGCAACCCATAAAATGGAAAATCAGAAACGTAAACATGTAACCCTCTGAACACAATATGAAATGTTGGCCCACCACTGAACAAAGAACAAACAGCCTGCAAGTATCAAATTAAGGTCTTAAGACAGCCTGAGCTATTCTGCATAGAGTAATAAAAAAGAAAAATAACCATAAGAGGAAGAAAAATAAAAACACATGTTCAAAACAAACCCCTTATTTGTTTAAGCTAACTTTGGTCAGAGCATGTGCCTAACTGGCTCCAGACTGTGAAATGGAGGGCTTATTCAACACCAATTGTAAAAGAAATATAAGATCTTATATATAAAGACAAATTGTAAACATTGTAACAACTTAAACATTGTGGAATTAGCACCTCGGAGCCATGGATATCTCAGATAAGGTGCTAGCCAATATGCATTACTAGTATAAACTTCTACAATGTCAACAAAATAAGTGGAAAAATAAAACGAAGATAAAAATCAAAAGTAAAGTGTTCGAGTAAACAACAGAGTCAGATTACCCAGATATGCTGGCTCTCTTCACAGACCCTTTAGTATGCATGATGAAGGTAGGGCTAGTCGGTTAGCCTCCAGGCCAACAGTAAAGTGCAAAGGGTGGCGTACAAGAGAACTTCAGGCCTTGAGTATCACCATCATGTCTTTTATGTCCTGATACAGCCCAAGCTTGTGCGCTTAAAGCATTTCCATATTGTCAAAGAGTCTTACCCTGCCTGTGTCGGTGCAGCTTGAAGAAAGTCCGTGTTCGCATGGCTAGTGTGGCTAGCGCTCAGACTCTGAGCAAGCTAGCAATGCAGCTAATCAGGCCTCGGGGTGTGTTGATAGCTGCAAAGGTGTTGGCCTCCTCGGGCAACGAAAATCTCTTCTTTACCCAACCTTCCGATGATATCTCCAAGCGGGCTGGGAAGAGCAGAGCTGGTCTTAGAGCAAGGTTGTACAATTTAGCCATTACCGCCCGATACTTAGCGCGTTCCTCAACAACCTCCGGAGTATAGTCTTCGAAAATCTGTACAGGGGACCCATGATACTTGAGTGTACCTCGTCTCTTGCGTGCTTCCCATATGATCAGGTCCTTGGTCTGGTAACGATGAAGGCAGGCCGCAGCCGTGACCCGGTTGTGGCTTGGCGACGAGTACACTGTGTGCACGGTCCGGTTCGGGGGGGGAGATGAAAGGGTCTCGGCACCTAACAGTTCAACTAGGAGGTCGGAGAAGAAGCTTGTGGGCCTGGGGCCCTCAATGGATTCCGGTAGGCCAATGATCCGGATGTTGTTCCTGCGGCTCCGGCCCTCTAAGTCCGTAGCCTTTGCTGCTAGCCTAGCGTTGCTATCCGTCAGGGCCGCACATCTCTCCTCCAGTGCCTGAATACACTGGATATTCAATTCAGCAGTGTTTTCCAAAGTATCAAGACGTTACCGTGGTTTGTATTTTGTCCAATCTGGATTCCACAGCCGTGAAGGTGCTCTTAATATCAGTCGAGATGCTAGCTCTGTGATCCTCTAGCAGGTTAGCTATGCTAGTCAGGCACGAGTTGCTGCATGGAGCAGAGGCTTCTGCTTCTGTCTTCCTTTGCGGTTTAGAAGATTTCAACATCTTGGCTTCGCGCTTAGAGAGAATTTATGTTTATTTCTCAGTATCACGTGTAGGGTAGGCAAAAATGTAGGGTTTTTAAGGATAAAGTAAAGTTAGAGTTACGGGAGACGGAGACGACGCTGTGCTCACATGCTCACCAAACCAGAAGTCCTATCCAGACAGATCACATTTAAAAATGTTATGTGAACAGCCAAACAAAAAATCAGATATGAGCAATAAATTGGAATTGAGCATTAAGGCCTGCAATGTGAACGTAGCCTAAGTAATGACACAGCTGACCTTGCTACAAACCCTCTACATCCCACTTCTACTGGACGAGTCCTAACTTTCCATCGTCACTGTTCAGCTTCTGCTCCTAAATCTGTATATCTCAGTTTCTTCCTTTCATAGGCTTCCTCCACAGAATCCTCCCACAGAACCGTCAGCTCTATAAAATACACTACATGCTGACTGGCAGACCACAGCACTATGTCAGGCCTAAGATTGGTGCAAACTATCTCCTGTGGCACAACAAGTTTCCCTCCTAAATCTACCTGCATCCTTTAACTGGCCAGTTAGGCCAGTTAAAGGATGCCAGTTAGGCCAGTTAAAGGATGCTAAGGACTTCCCAGTCCTTAGCATCCTTTAACTGGCCTAACTGGTGCCTACCTAAAAAGCTATCTGCTTTAACCTTCTCTCCCTCTCTGACAAACTGAACCGTCCTCATTCCCTGATTATTTCCTGCATTCACCTGTCACCTTCTGCTTTCAATTCCAAAACCCTGTCATGCCTCCATGTATATCTACCACAGACTGACAGACTGATCTTACATCCTGTCAAAATGTGCCTCAAGGTTGCTGTCTCAGAGCACAAAGGACACGATGGGTCCCCATCAACCCAGCACTTTAGGTTCTGGGGTGATGGTAAGACATCATAGGTAGACCGTAGCAGGAATTTGATCCACCTATCTTCCATACTCCATAGGTCTCTCCAACTCATCTTCTCTGCACTCTCCCAGTTCATCCACTGTCCCTGCTTAGCCTGAGCCACAGCCTTAGTGAACCTTATTACTTCCTCCTGTCTAAGTACCTGTTCCACTACCAGTCTCCTTCTATCTTAAGGACCTGCTTTGTTCCACTCCGGTCTACCTGAGCCAAGCCCCAGGCCTCCCCGACCTATCTGGACATTGCCTACAATCTCAGCATGCCTAAGAGCTGCCTCTGCCTCCTCTACTGCCTGTCTTAGGTTCGACTTCCTTCCCCTGGTTGGATTTGGAACTACACTGCTAACTATTCTATCTTTGCTCCCTGCTAAACAGCAACTCTGTTCTAACCTTTGTGCACTTGAACTCTTCTGTCAAGCTAGTGATCGGGAGTTGGAGTATCCCTTTGCCATACAGTGCCACACTGCTGAGGCACCGAGGAACGCCCAACCACTTCCTTACAAATGAGTTAATTACTCTTTCCAGCTTCTCTACCTTCAATATTGGGATCTCATAAACTGACATGGGCCACATCAGTCTAGGAAACAGAAGATTGGTAGAACATCTGCAGGAGTTTCTTGCAGACGGTGAAGGAGGCCAGCCTCCTCAGGACCTGTACATGTAATTGGAGTTCACTGACCAGTCCAGTTTGCTGTCCAGCTGCAGGCCAAGGTACTTGTATGAGCTGACTACCTCCACCTCCTCCCTCTTGATGGAAATGGGCTGGGGAGGGGGTCTCTTCCTGTAGTAGTCCAGTACCATCTCCCTGGTTTTGGCGGTGTTAATCTGCAGCTGGTTCTGCTGGCACCACCTCACAAAGTTCTCCACGTCTCTGTACTCCCTCTCACTGCCTCAATACAACCCATAATGGCTGTGTCATCAGTCCCTTGTGTTGCTCCTGTGCTGCTGGTCACAGTGCTTGATGTACAGTCCAGCAATCTGACATACTGTGGCCTGCCAGTGAGGTAGTCTGTGATCCAGGAAGCAAGGTAGGGCCCTGAGACCTGGTCAGCTTTTCTCGCAGGAGGTAGGGCTTTATGGTGTCAAAGGCGCGGGAGAAGTTGAAGAAGAGAATTCTCACAGCGCCACTCTCCTTATCGAGGAAAGAGAGAACTCTAGCAGAAGAACCAGGACAGCATCCTCAACCCCCACCTTCTCCTGGTAGGCGAACTGTAGGGGGTCCTGAGCATGTTGCACCTGAGGCCGGATGAAGTGAAGGATGAGCCATTCAAAGGTTTTCATCAGATGGGATGTGAGTGCCACTGGTCTGAAGTCACAGAGGTCACTGGGGTGCTTCTTCTTGGGTATGGGGATGATGCATGAGGTTTCCCCAGGGTGGGCACCTTCTCCAGGTTGAAGATGTGCTGGAGAGGCTCCCCCAGCTCAGCAGCGCAGAACCTCAGCGTATGTGGACACACCTTGTCCGGGCTGGCTGCTTACCTTGGGCAAAGTCTCCTCAGTTAACCACTGACCTGTGCTGCACTGATGACGGGGGGAGTTGGAGGGAGGTGTGGTGGACTGTGCTCAGGAGGCAGGGCCATGGAGGAGGAGGGTGAGGGGAGAAGGGCTGGGAGGGTGTGTGGGGGGCTGTGGGGGAAGAGGGTGAGGGAAGGGGGTGCAGGCATTGAGTTGATACCACTGAAGAAGGCATTGAACTGGTCAGCTTGGTCCTTGTCTCCCTCTGCTGCTCTGCTGTTTGTCTGTTTGCATGGTCGTCATGCCACTCCAGACCTCCCTCATGCTGTTTTCCTGCAGCCTGCTCTCCAGCTTCCTCCTGTATGATTCCGTGGCCTCCTTCAGACACAGCTTTAGTTCCCTCTAGTTCCTGCATCTCCTTCCTATCTTTCCTTCTGAAAGCCCTCTTCTTCCTGTTTAGAACAGCCTTTACCTCACTGGTTACCCAGGGTTTGTTGTTGGCAAAGCAGCATACTGTTCTAACAGAGACTGCTGTGTCCATGCAGAAGTTGATGTAGTT
Organism: Cheilinus undulatus; assembly: GCF_018320785.1. Lineage (NCBI taxonomy): Eukaryota > Metazoa > Chordata > Actinopteri > Labriformes > Labridae > Cheilinus > Cheilinus undulatus. The sequence goes on from NC_054872.1 coordinate 434,795, forward strand.
GGTCAGGCAGTTTGTAATGCCATCAATGTCCTTCTCACCATGAGGATCCTGTAGTACAGTCCAGTCAGTGGTCACAAAGCAGTCTCTGAGGGCCTCTTTTGCTGCAGGAGACCACCTCCTGAAGGACCCATTTGTTGTGGCCTGCCTCTGCACCAGAGGAGTGTACAGTGGCTGCAGATGGATAAGATTGTGGTCTGACTTCCAAGTGGGGGAAGGGGTGTCGCTGTGTATGCCTCCTTGGTGTTGGCATACAGTAGGTCAATTGTCCTGTTTTTTCTGCTGGGGCAGTCGACATACTGATAAAAAGCAGTGAGTGTGTAGTCCAGGGTAACATGGTTAAAGTCTCCAGAGACAAGAAAAAAGGCCTCTGGGTGCTGTGTCTGTAGCCTTGCTGTGGCGGAGGGAATCACCGGCATGAAGCCGGATTAGCATCTGGCATGAAGCCGCTATGTCTCCGTGAACATAAACAAACTACTCTCCCGGTACATCCGCTGAGTCTTGATCAGTGCTGTAAGCTTGTCCATCTTGTTGGGCAATAGATTCACGTTTCCCATGAGAACCGGAGGGATACATGGCTTAATTCGCCGCCGTTTGCTGTTTGTAAGCCCAGTTTTCACCTTAGCACCGACTCTGCACCCACAGTACTTCTGCCTCAGCTCAGGGGGGATGGTGTGACGCATGCCCGTCTGTCCTTTTTTTCCTCAGCGCCAGTAGATCTTCTCTCAAATAAATGAGAATGCAGGGATGTGTAGAAAAAATGATCATATCATGGGATATATACTGTATAAACACACAAAAACACTAGACCCACCCCAGTGGCAGGAAAAGCAACAAAAAAGTAAGAACACGTAAACACAGAGGAGCTGAACGCAGCTTGTTACCACATGCGCCAGAACCGGTATTTCTCCAGTTAAACACATCAAAAACAGAGATTCTTATTCTTGATCCCTGAGCATGTGTTGAATGAAATCTGTCCTGCTCTTGGAGACCTTGCTGATAATCTGGTATCTACAGTGAAAAACCTTGGTGTTATTTAGAGGGTAACCTCAGTCTGGAGCTTCATGTAAAAATGCTTTCTCAGTCATGTTTTTATCAACTCAGAATTATTTCCAAAATTTGCTCTTTATCAGTTTTAATGTCCTGGGATAAGTTACTCTTGCTTTTATCACATCTAGGTTGGATTATTGTAATGCCCTTTGCTGTCTTAATCAGATCTTGCTCTCATGGCTTCAGTGCATTCAAAATGTAGCTGCTAGACTCTTAACCCAATCAAGAAAGCATGATCACATCATCCCTATTCTATCCTCACTTCACTGGCTCCCTGTGTGTTTTAGAGTTGATTTTAAAATTTTAGTCTTGATGTTTAAAGCCCTACATGGTCTGGCCCCATGCTACCTCTCAGAGCTTTTAACTTTCTATATGCCAAAGCAATGCCTGAGATCCTCTGATAAGAACCTTTTATCTGTCCCTAAAACCAGATTGAAATCAAAAGGTGACCAGGCTTTTGCTGTCAGGGATCCAACCCTTTGGAATAATTTACCTGAAAGTCTCAGACTTCACTATCTTAACTATCTTCTTTTAAATCAACTCTAAAAACACACCTTTTTAAAATAACCTTCTCTTAAAAAAATGATCTGCTTTTTAAATGTACTGCTATTTATTAACAATGTTTTGATGTTTTAGATTTTCATTATTTTTGTTTTATTTTATTTTCCATGTATTGTTGAATAAATGTATTTTTATTTCCTTTGTGAATCACTTTGTAACTGAAGTTTTGAAAAGTGCTAAAAAGTTATTGTATTGTATTGTATTTATTGTATAAATAAACTAATTATGATTATTATTGTTTATCAAGGATTCTGTCTGTGTGTCTTACATATGTACCATGTCATACTCTCCAGTAAAATACTGAAAGGCATTGCCAGAGTAATTATTGCACCTCTTACCTGCTGCATCAATGTGTCTTTATCTTCTGGAATAGTGCCGCAAACAGCGAAAATTGTACGAGTTACACCAGTCTTCAAATCTGGAGACAAGAACGATCTAAGTAATTACCATCCAATCTCCATCCTTCCAACTCTCTCCAAGGTTTTGGAAAGAGTAGTCTACTTAGCAGCTACCTGGAGAAGCTAAATATCATAGTCTTATATCAGTATGGATTCAGGAAGAAAAACACTACATGCATGGCAGTGCTTGATCTAACTGAACAAATCAGTGATACAATTGATAAAGGTGAATATGGTATTGGCATTTTCTTGGACCTGTCCAAAGCTTTTGGCACCATCAATATTGACATCTTAATCAATAAATTACAACACTTTGGTATCAGAGGCCTAGCTCTTGATTGGTTCCATAGCTATCTGTCTGACAGACATCAATATGTAAACAACCATAAGTCCTCATACAACAAGGATCTATTCTAGGGATCTATTCTAGGACCACTTCTCTTCATCATGTACATAAATGACTTTGTTAATGCTTCAACTGTAGTATATACAGTATTATTTGCTGATGATACAAACTTGTTCTTTTCACATAAAAATCTAAACACACTTGAACAAATCATAAACTGTGAGCTATCACAGCTTATGGTTTAGATGCAACAGAGTCTCGCTCAACACCAGCAAAACAAACTACATCATGTTCAGATCCAATAAAAAACCCGACATTAAAAAAATCTGTCTAAAGATAAACAGAGAAATTATCACAAGAGTTGGCTCTACAAAATTCCTGGGGATCCTGATTGATGAATTTCTTAACTTTAAATACCATATTGAAGATCTCACAAAAAATTATCTAAGTATGCTGCTCTATTTTCTAAGCTGAGACATTTCCTACCACTATTGGCACTTCTTACCTTATCTAAAACTCTGTTTCAGCCTCACTTAACCTACTGCATATGGTGTAACACATTTCCAACCTACCTAAAAAAGCTTGAGCCACTCCAAAAAAAGGTCATCTGTGCTTTATCTTGGTCCGAGTTTAATGGCTCTACCAGGGTGCTCTTCCACCTTTACAGCCTTCTGAGGCTTACTGAGTACAACTACCTGCAGAATGCTTGTACAATGTACCAAGTTGTCCATAAACAAAACGACAAATCAAGTAACCTCATTCCAATTTTTCTACCAAAGCACAGTTACATCACCAGGAACAAAAATGAAATCATTGGGGAAAAAAATGTAGGCTACAATGCACTAGCTTCAGCATTGTCTGCAGAGGACCACAGATTTGGAATGAGTTTACAGAAAATGTCACATACCATATCCGCCTTTAAGAGAAATCTAAAAAAAGCAACTTCTATCATTGTATGTCAAATCTACTGCTTAGATGAACCATCTTGTCTTTGAAAATCACTTGTCATATTATTCCATCTATCCATCTCTCTAGACATATGCATATCTGTTATTGTATATCTGTATGAACCAACAAACCTAATCTAACCAGATCACTGGGACTGTGTTTTTTGTTTGTTTTGTTTTGTTTTGTATGTCTACCTTATGTCTGTTACACATTGTTAAATCTTACACATATTTGTTGTTATCGGTAGAAAATCGGGCCCCCTTTTAAAAGCTTTAAATGGCTTTCTTGGAGCAAGCCCTTTTCACTAGAATGTACTCTCAGAGACAACACATTTGGAAAGAATGGTGTGAAAGGATGCAGTTTTAAGAAAACATGAACAACTGTCAGTATTTCATCAATACAGACACAATCATGCTGCTGAAATCTGTTTATTGATCATCACAAATATTTGATAACCCAAGACTGGAATGTAATTTTACAGACCACAAAGTATGAATGTGAGCATGGAAAGATAATTCATCAGGAAGCTGATTGGTGTGATTTACACAGTTGCATCAGAGTTAAGTCATAATCAGTGAGTATGTTTACAGGATCATATGAATGGATAAGATAATGGTTATAATCTGATAAATATTTTCAGGCACTCTAGTTTAGATTAGATTTTAGATTATTGGAAAACTCCTTGGTGATGAATGATTTCTAGCTAAAGTAAAATTTTCCTATGTTTCTTGTTTACCCCATTATCATTTTCATAGACAATTTCTAACATATTTCACCACTTCTTTACTTCCCCCCATCTTTTAGATGAAGGTTATTCATGTCCTTCTTTTGGTCCAGCATGTCAGTCATTTCAGTTCCACTCTTCAGTTTCTTCTTCTGCTACTGGCTACCTGAAGATGTTCTACAAGAATTAAACCAGATTAAACTAGATGCTTGGTAACTCCAGAAATCAGGTCATGATTAGTTTACTGATGTGTGGAAACATAGTCACTGACATTACATATCATACAGTATATTTGATCATACTGAAACACTACCGGCTGTAGAAATGCCTTTAAATTAACAGGACACTTTTAGCAAAAGTGTCCAAAGTGAAGTGACAAGAAGTAATGTAATAATCTAATCACCATCGTCTAAGAAATATCCACCTGATTTTGGAAATAAAGGATCCTAAATCACCAAAGGACATCTTGTCACCACAGAAGAACCTTAAATAACTCTCAGTACACAAACAACATGCTGAATTTACTCTTAATAATTTGATTTTAGAAGAGAAGAATAAGCTGTGGATGTCATCCTCTTAACCATTATGACTCATCATTTTACCCTTCATCTTCCTTTGCCCTCCTTCATTTCACCCTTCTCCGCCTTACCTTGGGAATCCTTCATTTTGCTCTCCTTTTCACCATGTGGACCCTTTTTTTACCCTTCATCTAATCCTTCTTTTTATCCTTTCTACCCTTCTTTTTACCCTTCATCTTATCCTTCTTTTTATCCTTTTTACCCTTCTTTTTACCCTTCTCCTTATCTTTGGAACCCTTCATTTCATCTTCCTCCTCCTCGTCTTCCTCTTCCTCGTCTTCCTCCTCCTCCTCCTCCACTTTCTTTAGAATCTTAAGTTGTTTCTTGCTGTAGCAGCCCCTCACTCCATCCACCACAGCACACTTCTGTTTGGCTTTGCAGCGTGTTTCGATGCACAGCACCAACCCGTTGAGACACTTGCAGAAAGATCCACAGCGATCTGTCTGGAACGTCTCCCCCTCCTCCAGGTAATGACCCTCGTAGGTACAGCCACAGTCGGGCAGTTTCACACAGCGTTCCTGCAAGAGGAACATTCAAAGCTTGGGCAACTTTACAAATCAACATCATATACAAGGTTTGTCTGAAGGTATGCACAGAGGAACCAGATGAAACTGGTTTTAACCTCTCTTGAAACACACTTCTGATCTTGATAAACAAACCTAACAGGAAACAGGTAGAGGATGGACCAATCATGTTAAATCTGCCCATTGTCATATACACACTCATTGTAAAAGTCTGAGAGCCAAAATATCACCATCACAACTTTACAGTAATTATTAAAAAAAGACAGCAAAAAAGGGAATCAAGCATAAATAGCTAAATAGTTTGTCTAATTTCTACTTTTTAATGAATGAGTTATAGGGTTTGAAAGTCAGCTGAGATGATGTGTACATGTGATGAAATGTTGGGACTATACCAGACCTTGATATATATCATTTTAATTTTGTGTTTCAGAAGCATTATGACTACAGGCTGAATGCCATTACCTGCCTTCACATGTAACCCTTCCTATCTGGAGCGTTTGTGGCTACACACCATGGCGAGCAATTCATGCACTCTCCACAGCCTTTTTACTCTATGAACAGTTTGAGTTGAGATGATTTAACTTACATTAAAGAAGATAAAATGACAAATGTGTTAAAGTGTGCAGGACCTTACCTTACTCAGCAGGTATCCTGTCTTACAGACACAGCCCTCAGCTGGAGGGATCTTACACCGTGGGGGAGGAGAGCGAGCATTACAGGAGACAGGACAGCCAGGAGCGGTGAGACTGTACTCGCTGAAATCAGGACACTTCATCGCTGGAACACAAAAAGCAGCGAAAGTTGAGAAAGACACAGTAACAATTGATTTGACACCATACTTTGAGAGAACGACTTCAGAAACTTACGGCAGAACTTCTCCGTCCTCCACAGCTTCACGTTGCCTCCGCTACTCTGGCACTCCTCAACATAGTTGCTAATGATGTCACAGGCGACGCCCTCGTTGCCATTGTTGAGGAAAATGTCATAGACGCAGTCATGGTGGAACTGTTTGGAGTCCAGGAACCTTGAACAATCAGCCAGAGGTCCATCCTCTGCTGTGATGATGTCACAAACCTTCGTGTAAAACGGTGGAATGAAGTTGGGTGGAAGAGGCGGCGGGCAGTCCTTACCTGGAAACAGATAAAAAACCCACCTTAATCGGTATTATTCTTTTTTATTAAGAGATTAAATTCAACTTCTATCAGACATTTTAGGATCTCTTGTGCCTTTTATGTCACCAGTCCAGAGAGCAAGGGTCACATTTAAAAAACAGCACATAAAATCGGATCTACCGGGGTGGCATGGGGTGGAAGTTAGCAGCCCACAAAAACCCCTCGCCACCCCTGCTGACAGCCTTGAAAGCTATGAAAGCTATGGTTCATCTGACTTTTTATGTGAGCTATTTTTAATGTCTGACTGCAAATGAAAGCAACACCACCTCCCTCCTCACTCTTCAGGCCTGAGGTTGCTGTCGGTTTCATATGAACTGGCCTGAGGAATGGTGAAAACACACAGACCACACAGAGTAAACAAGGTAAATGATGAACTATCTATGAAGGAATGGCAATCATCTAATGGAGTTGTGATGCTGACACAGATCTGGTTGAAAAACTCAGTCGACAATACCGTAATGAATTTGTATGTAACGCTAGCTATAGTGGTGTAAAGGTAATCCGATATGGATCATCAGCGGTCTTGACATCAGCGATCTGAATGCATTGGTCCGCAGAGCCCTGATCGGTAAAACTGCGGCACGAACTGGTCTTTAGACGGGTTTCAACTTTAGAGATCGGTTCATTGATTGCTGCTTCACAACACGTCCCACCACACTCTGGCTCAGCATCTGTAATCTCGCATGACCTTCAGTGACCTTTTATCTTTTAACAAGACTTCAGCTTGCCATAAGTGCTTGCTAGGTAGCTGGATGTGTTTCACCGGTCATCACCTAAACATCTTTCAGTTCCAGTTCTCCACCTCAGGAAAAAGTCATGTGGACTTTAAATGAAGGAAGGATAACTTTAGAAAAGTCTACCTGTCTGAACGTTTTGGAGAAAAGTGATTAAGAACTATGGCAGCTCATAAATCTCACCTGTTGAGACGGCGGAGCTAAAGTTTAGCCAAGATGCTAATGCTAAACAAAGCACAAACAGACCCGAAGATAAACACTTTTCTGAGTTACAACTCTTCAGTTATCACTGTAACAACAGCCCCTTTATTCACGGGGGTGTACAACCGTAACGTGTTGTTGGGAGTGATTGATTTGGTGACATAATCAATACATCTGAGCCCACTGATATGATATTAAACAGAGAGGACTTCACTGAGCTGGAGATCAGCTGTTCTCCAGTGAATTAATCATCAATGAAAACAATCAAGAACGCTCAGATACACAGAGAAAGGAAATAACATGTTTTAGGGACATGTAGACATGTTTTCATGCATGCTCAAATGTTAAATGGCACTGTATATATATATGTATATACATATATATACAGTCGCCAGAAAAAGTATGTAAACCCTTTGAGATTTCTTGGATTTCTGCATAAATTGGTCATCAAATGTGCTCCGATCTTCATCTAATTCACAACAATAGACAAACACTGTCTGCTTAAACTAATACTGTACAAAAAATATGTTTTCATGTTTTTATTGAACAAACCATGTAAACATTCAAGGTGCAGGGTGGAAAAAGTATGTGAACCCCTAGGCTAATGACTGGTTGATCCTCCTTTGGCAGCAATAACCTCAACCAAACGTTTTTTGTAGTTGCAGATCAGACCTGCACAACAGTCAGGAGGAATTTTGGACCATTCCTCTTTACAAAACTGTTTCAGTTCAGCAGTATTCTTGGGATGTCTGATGTGCATCGCTCTCTTGAGGTCATGCCACAGCATCTCAATTGAGTTGAGGTCAGGACTCTGACTGGGCCACTCCAGAAGGTGTATTTTCTTCTGTTGAAGCCATTTTGTTGTTGATTTACTTCTATGCTTTGGGTCGTTGTCCTGTTGTATCATCCATCCTCTGTTGAGCTTCAGTTGGTGGACAGATGGTCTTAAGTTTTCCTGTAAAATGTCTTGATAAAATTGGGAATTCATTTTTCTGTCAATGACAGCAATCCGTCCAGGCCCTGAGGCACCAAAGCAGCCCCAAACCATGATGGCCCCTCCACCATATTTCACAGTTGGGATGAGGTTTTGATGTTGGTGTGCTGTGCCTTTTTTTCTCCACACATAGCGTTGTGTGTTCCTTCCAAACAACTCAATTTTGGTTTCATCTGTGGACAGAATATTTTGCCAGTAGTGCTGTGGAACATCCAGGTGCTCTTTTGTAAACTTCAAACGTGCAGCAATGTTTTTTTTGGACAGCAGTGGCTTCCTCCGTGGTGTCCTCCCATGAACTCCATTCTTGTTTAATGTTTTACTTATGGTAGATTTGTCAACACAAATGTTAGCATGTGCCAGAGATGTCTGTAAGTCTTTAGCTGACACTCTAGGATTCTTCTTCACCTCATTGAGCATTCTGTGCTGTGCTCTTGCAGTCATCTTTGCAGGACGACCACGCCTAGGGAGAGTAGCAACAGTGCTGAACCTTCTCCATTTGTAGACAGTCTGTCTTACCGTGGACACATGAACATCAAGGCTTTTAGAGATACTTTTGGAACCCTTTCAAGCTTCATGCAAGTTAACAATTTTTGATTGTAGGTCTTCTGAGAGCTCTTTTGTGCCAGGCATGGTTCACATTAGGCAATGCTTCTAAAGAAGAGCAAACTCAAAACTGGTGTGTTTTTTATAGGGCAGGGCAGCTTTAACCAACACATCCAATTTCATCACATTGATTGGACTCCAGGTTGGCTGACTCCTGGCTCCAATTAGCTCTTGGGGAAGTCATTAGCCTTTTCACCACTTTTTCCACCCTGCACTGTGAATGTTTACATGTTTTGTTCAATAAAAACATGAAAACATATCATTTTTGTGCAGTATTAGTTTAAGCAGACTGTGTTTGTCTATTGTTGGGAATTAGATGAAGATCGGAACACATTTGATGACCAATTTATGCAGAAGTCCAAGAAATCTCAAAGGGTTGACATACTTTTTTCTAGCGACTGTTATTTAACCCCAGCTGATGCAATGAGTAACTTCTCATTTCTTAAACAACCATGTCAAAAGACACATCCTGTGGTCATGGAAAAGATGTTAGTCTGTTTAAGAAAGGTCAAATCATTGGTATGCATCAAGCAGAGAAAACATCTAAGGAGATTGCAGAAACTACTAAAACTGGGTTAAGAACTGTCCAACGCATCATTAAAAACTGGAAGGATAGTGGGAAACCATCGTCTTCCAGGAAGAAATGTGGTTGGAAAAACTTAAACGTTTGGCCAAATCAAATAGAAGAAAAACAACTGTAGAACTCAGGGGTATGTTTAATAGTGAAAGTAAGAGCATTTCCACATGCACAGTGCAAAGGGAACTCAAGGGATTGGGACTGAACAGCTGTGTAGCCTTAAGAAAACCACTAATCAGTAAGGCTAACCTGAAAAAAAGGCTTCAGTTAGCTAGGGAGCATAAAGATTTGACTCTGGAGGAGTGGAAGAAGGTCATGTGGTCTGATGAGTCCAGATTTACCCTGTTCCAGAGTGACGGGCGCATCAGGGTAAGAAGAGAGGCAGGTGAAGTGATGCACCCATCATGCCTAGTGCCTACTGTACAAGCCTGTGGGGGCGGGGCTATGATCTGGGGTTGCTGCAGTTGGTCAGGTCCAGGTTCAGCAACATTATGTGCCCAAAGAATACAGCTGACTACCTGAATATACTGAATGACCAGGTTATTCCATCAATGGATTTTTTCTTCCCTCATGGCACGGGCATATTCCAAGATGACAATGCCAGGATTCATGGGGCTCAAATTGTGAAAGAGTGGTTCAGGGAGCATGAGACATCATTTTCACACATGGATTGGCCACCACAGAATCCAGACTTTAACCCCATTGAGAATCTTTGGGATGTGCTGGAGAAGGCTTTGCACAGTGGTCAGACTCTCCCATCATCAATACTAGATCTTGGTGAAAAATTAATGCAACACTGGATGGAAATAAATCTTGTGACATTGCAGAAGCTTATCGAAACAATGCCACAGCAAATACGTGCTGTAATCAAAGCTAAAGGCGGTCCAATGAAATATTAGAGTGTGAGACCTTTTTTTGGTGGCGACTTTTTTTTTGACCAGGCAGTGTATCTATATATCTATCAACTCCGCCACATTGTGGTTTGTCCACATGGAGTTGCCGTAGTCGACAGTGTTTGTGACATCATCTGAAGGTGCAGGATGAAGGCGCAGGACAGATCTGTCAGCCGGGGCAAATCTGGTACCTACACCACCCGTGGGACAGACATGTGCAGTAATACAAAAAACACCCCAACAGTGAGAGACCAACTGATTGAGTGTTCTCATGGATGCTGATGCAATGACTATCAGCATTAACCACCCCTCTTAACAGGAATTAAATGTTTTTCTGAATGAGCTGAATTGGAGGATTTTATTCCAAATGAAGTGTTTTATGATGCATTTTAATTCAGATTGGGCATTTATTCCAATTACAAGTGGTCTGTGAAAGCTTAGCTATTTAGTAGGAGAAAGAGAGGCAAGCTCAGTGGAATATAGCTCACACAGTTAAACATATCTAAATGTCATGTTAAAATATTGTTTGGACCATACGTCTTGATTGAACAAGGGCCAACTGTTTGTTTCTAGGCTCTGTATCCTGACAAAAATCTAAAAAATACACACACTATTACATTCTCCTTGTAAAAAAAAAATAACTTTCTGATTAAAACAAACAGAGAAACCATAACTATGCACCACGTCTGCATCACTTTACCTGCATTTGCCTATTGTCTGTGAAAAAATATAGTTTAAGTGAATTAGCTCCTTACACTCATGGGAGCAGCCGTCCGTGTCAGCCACCCATTGGCTCACTCCGAATTGGTTGGCGTCAACAGCCTTGGTTCCGTCGGGCAGCGTCAGGTCATCGGATGGATCTCCGTTCATGTTTCCACAAAGGCCACAAATGGCGTTCTTATAGTGAGGCGCCAGTTCGACCTTCACTGAGCTCATGAAGTCATAGGACACCTGGTTAAATACAAATCAGTGTACGCAGTTGAGTTAGGAGCTGTAGGTGCTAACCGTCCATTAATGCTGAAGTTGATCTAAAATTACCCGTATGAAGTGAGTCTCTATGACGGCATGTCTGTGACTGCGATACACCTGAACCTGATCCTTGTTCCAGGAAAATGGCAGAGACTCTATAACGCCATCCACCTGCAGAAAACACACAACACGTTAAAAATGCATCAACACAATACAAAAAAATCCAACCACATGCAAATAAATCACATGAAAAAAATGAAGAAGGGTCTGGTGTACAAAGCCTTGTGGCTGCTTTAAAGGTTGAAAAAAGAAATATATATGTATATATATTTATATAAGATCTATACTGCAGCATATTCACAGTGATTTACTGATTTACAGTTTATTAAACCTGATCCATTTCATCCAGTCAAATATTTTATTCCAAATGATAAGGGAACGGGACAAAGGTGACTAGAATCACTCTAAAAACTAAAAAGGAACTGCCTGGGGCTTTCTGAGTCATACATTTTGACTTTGTAAAACAAAAAATTTCATATTCATGAGGTTAAAAATGTACAACATAACAAAGTTAAGGAAGTTCTCTCTAAACTCTCTTGGATGCTTTTGTGTGTGGTTTTATTCTAAGTAGCCTCAGTTGACAGCACTGTTTGGAAGCTAGATCTGCTTAGGATCTTAACTGATAACTTAGATCTGCATAACCCCTAAAACTCTGCATGTGGTTCCCTGCAAATTTCCAACCTTTTGTCCTGGAAATTTAGAGTAATTCTATTTAAATCTGTAATTTTTCAAACCAAAAATTTAACAAACTTATTTTCATGCTCTACAACTTTTTTTCTTAGAAATGTGTATTTTTTTCCATGTAAAGTTGCAACTTTTTAAGTTTTAAAGTTCCATTTTTCCTGCATAAATTTACATTTAAGGCAAAAAAAAAAAAAAAACACCAAACAAAACAAAACAAAACAAAACAAAAAAACAAATAAACAAAGACAAAAACAACAAAAAACAAACAAAAAAATCTGCGTCTGTGTTCTCATGAGTTGTACCGTCAAAAGTTTTGAGTTTGAGTTTAATACTTTAAACTGAACAGTTTTGCCCCCCCCACCCCCCACATAATTTATCTATTTCAATTCTATAAATGTTCAATTACTTTTGCATAAATTTACAATTTACAGTCAAAATTCAGAGTTTGGTTACTTCAAAACTTGACTTTATAATACCAGTGTTAAAGTTTTTGTAAAAAATGAATGCACCCTCTCTTTATTTATGTGTTCTATTCTTTAAAGTGACCACGATACCAAAGGGACAGAATCTCTTTACCTGCCGTGTCATATATCATGTTTTTGCATGTAAGTTATTCTGATTTCTTAGTCCCATTTTCTGACATCTTCTTTTAATGCTGTCTGAATTTTTTTCCATTTTTTTCACAATTAATATTCCATCAGATAAAACTTTTGTAAACAATGCCTTAATTATTTCTAAATCCAGATTAATGTTCCCCATTAATCTGCCTCTTTTACCTAGTTAGGAGTAGTTTTCATGGCTTTAATATCTCTGTGGTTTATGTGTGTGATCGTATTTATTACTCACCAGGACTCTGCCGTAGTATTTCTGTGAAAGAGTGAATGTTTTATCTGAGAATTTCAGTGTCACAGCTTTTGCATACGACACTCTGCTGTTGCCCCGGTTGTTGTTCTCCAAAGTGACCTAAAATTCAACAAAGGGGAAAAAATGAGGCTGCTTTCACACAAGGCTGCACTATTTTAAACTGCAGCGACTCCCCTAGGTTACAACCTCGCCATGGTGGAGAAAGAAGAAGAAGCTACCATGGCAACCACTCTTGTCATGAACTGAGCAGAGAGTGTTTTTGTTTAACAAAAATGTTCAAGTAGCCTTGGTATTCCCTCTTGAATTCTGAAGTTTTACCCATAAAACTCATAAAGAGTCCTAATTTTTTTGGCCAGCTGTCCAAATCTAAAATTCATGTTCATGTGGTCTTTCTTTGAGGGTCCCTGATCATTTCTGCGTCTCACCTCAAACTGTTCCAGCTCTTTGTTTTCTTTGTTTTCTTCACACATGCCAACCAGCCGGTACAAACAGTTCCCCTGGAAGTCATACTTGTGTCCATCGAAGGAGCGGAAGTGTGGGTCTCCACGAGCCGTGCACACCTTAAAGCTGTTTGGGTAACAGTCCTGGACTCCGTCTTTGATACTGCACGTCTCCCCGACGGGACATCCTGCCGGCGTACAGCGAACCTTCCGAGTTGTTGTGTCACAAATACACTTCTCGTTGCACTGTGAGTCACCCCAGAACTTCTGACCGGGTTGGTAGTATTTTCCTTCATGGCTACAGCCGCAGCTCTCCTTCTTAACACAGCTGGAGGGAAGAGAAGTGAAGGATGGCGCCATTAGTGGTTGTTTGATCACTTAGAGCAGATATTTCTACCTTTTCTATGGAGTCATTGCTGATTCTGAGCTAAGATTTTTTCTTCTCTTTCTTTCTTCTGCAAAATATGTTTAAACCGAGCATCAGACTGAGGCTATGGTTAAAGTTAAGTGTTCTTTGTCTGTGAACAATGCACGTCAAACATCTGTTGATATTCCCAGAAGTAAACAGGATAAATGATTTAGGACTGTCAGTACAGCATAAGAAATTATAACCATGTCTTACAGTAAAAAGTGAAATGCTACTGCTTTTAGGTTATCATTAGTACAGTAAACTGGTGCACTATAATTTTATTGTGGGTAAAATATACATCCCTTTTAATTTTATTTCATGAAAAGAGAAATCAGTCAATTAAAATCAATTAATTATGAGCCTCTCAAGGCATCTTTCTAATATTGTACAGTATATTATGAGCACATTATAATATTTAATGTCACTGTCTCATTAAAGTTTAATGGGTTTACTCCATATACGTGTGTGTAATAGGACTGAACGATTTGCAAAAATCATCTAATTGCGACCCCCCCAATATTGCCATTGTGATTTAATATGCAATTATTGTTAGGTTCCTCATCTTGTGTGTTTTCAACAAATTCAAACAACAAATCATTCTATATTGTTTACCTACATTATTGTCACCTACATTTAGTAAGGAACACTCCCATCATACATTTAAACATTTTACTGCAAATTGTGTCTAGTTTGTTAGTTTATTGTCCCATCTGGCAAATTCATTTTCACAGATTCTGTACATACGGGTATGAGAACGCCTTACAAGAGGGAACAATCACAAGACACAAAATCACATAGCATTCACTTCCAGCAATGATTACAAATAAATGAGGACAATCAGGTGTCATTCACATTTTGTTGGTTTAGTGCTGTGATGGCGGAGGGTATGAGACTGTTTTTAAACCGTGCTCTGTTGTATCTGCGTCCGGAAGGCGGAGCTGAAATCAAAAAGAATCCTGGCAGAAGTTCCTGGGGAGTCGAGATGTTGCAGGAGAAGATGGAGGAGGCAGGCCACAGCATCCTCTGTTCCTCGCTTGGCCTTATAGCAAACTGAAAGGGGTCCAGTTGTTTGCTGACAAGTGGCTGGATGAATTTTAGCAACAGGTGTTCAAAACATTTCATGATTAATGATGTGAGGGCAACGTGTCGGAAATCTTTGAATTCTGTTGAGCCAGGTTTTTGGGAACGGGGATTATTGTTGCATTTTTCCACATGGTGGGAATTTTGCAAGTGTGATAAGTTTTGCAGAAGAGAGAGTGTATCACTGGTGCAAGTTCGAAGGCACAGGTCTTCAGGACCCTTCCTTAGATGTGATCTGGTCCTGGTGCTTTACCTGCATTTGTTTAACTGATGCTGGGGGGAATATATATGCGGGGGAATATACACACAGCTGACAACAACAGTAGGAAATTCCCGTGGAAGATAATGATTCGACATAGGACTGAACACCTCCGTAACCACTGCATCAACTTCTCACTGAGCTGAAAGGCGCAAACACACCTACTACAACAGCCAATAGAAATGCTCCCTCTGACCTCTTGATTGGCTGTGAGTGCTAGCCTCCTCATTGGCTGAAGCATCATCCCTTTCTGGTTTTCCTCAAGTGAGAGTGCAGCAAGAGGAGGCGTTGCAGAAGTTTATCATTCTGTTAGATGGCTTCATTAACAAACCCTGACAGGTTGTGTTATTTTTGTGGGCATACGACACTAAAAATAAATCACTAACTACAGCTTTAAGGTTTGAATAGCCTTGCACAGCCGATCGATTTGCCCGTTTCCTTGTTTCTCACTGGTGAATCCATCTTGCAAAGCTCCTGTCTGAAGCGTTTGGGCCCGGTTAGAAAGTGACAGGACCAATCAGCAATGAGGGGCGGTACTTTCAGGCAGTCGTGACGTAAGCAAGCAACAACAAGAGGCGCCATCATGGCGGAAGACATTAGCATGGATGCTGCTAAAGCGCCAGTTTTATCAGAACTTGACGACATTTCTCTGTTAAAAGAAGAACAAAGAACAGCAGTGAGTTGTTTTCTTTTCAAAAACGACAGAAGTCGTTTGACATGTCTGCAGTCGCCATGGTTCACGTTGTGCAGTTCTATATAGAGTTTACTTCTCGGTCACGGCTACATCACGTGTTTTATTGCTCTGATTAGCCCGTAAAGATGTGACAGCGAGAACGTTCATCCAGTTTTTTTTCCAAGGCTCTGCTCTTTCCCAAACGCCGTATATGAGAGGTTTCCCAGATGGATGTGTGAAACACATCCATCTGGTGTGTCAGGTTCAGGATTAAAAGAAAAGACTGAAGAAAAATCTGAGACCAAAATCAGTAATTCAAGATACCAGAACTTTTAAATGTGCTCTTGAGTTCTGCAAAAACAATGACTCCATATATTTAAGGTTCATCAGGATTTTCTGCATGTTATCAAAGGTCAAACAATAAAGTCTAAAGTTTTAGTCTAATGTAACTGTGTTTGAATAGAATGGACATCTTTAACCTGTTCTATGAATTTTAAACTCTTTAACTCACTCTTTTCCACTTCTTACGTATCCCTCATCACAGAAACAGCCTTCTACACAGATCTCCGGGCACACTTCAGGTTCAGGACCACAGCTGGCTGGACATGCCGAACCGCACTCCTTGTAGTGGCTGTGTTCAGGACAAGGAGTGGCTGGAGGAGCACAACGGACCTCAGTCAACATTTAAGTAATGGCTTTATGTGGGTCAATTCAATAAGGCCTGTGTAAACCTAAGGGCCATGCCACCGTAGCAGTGTCCATGACTTCAGGTGTGTTAAATGCATTAAACGTAACTCACGACAGCCAGCCTGTAGTCTCCATGAGGACACCGATGCGTTGTTTTCCTGGCACTCGGCCATGTAGTTTCCCAGAGCCTCACACAGCACCTCCTGACGCCCTTGGTTCAAGCAGACGTCGTACAGACAGTTCTCCACAAAGTCTTTTACTGGAAGAGTAGCATGGCAGCTGGCGAAGGGGCCATCCTTTTTACTCAGGATCCCACAGAACTTAGGACCCAGGTACCTGAAGACAAACACAGAGAAGTCTGAGGTTTGTTGAGAACCTTATTATGTAAATTAGCTAGAGCCAGACTGGTGTTCTGGCCTTAGGGAGGACAATTATAGTTGTTAAAAAGGAAATGTCAAAATACTTGTTGTTGTTGGATATGAGAAATTAAATGGTTTATGGTTGAGCTACAGTGTTGTAGAGAAATCTATACAACAATAAAATCTGCTTCTCTGAGTGCCTCCACTAGTCCTTCTAGTTCTTCTGCTACCAGGATGTACACCCAACTCATATGGCATGAGTCTCCATTTACAAACATCTGGGATCCTAAATACGTCATTCTGAGGTGCTGTGACGTCAAGCGTGGAACTGTGATACATGTGACCTTTGCAATAAGACAGCTGGTGAAATTTCATCCCTGCTATTCCACAGTCAAGTGATGTAAGAAAGTGGAAGTGTTTAGGAACAACAAAAACTCAATGAAGCAGAAGACCAGGTAAAATCAAAGAGCAGAGTCAATGACTGCTCAGGCTCATGGTGCGTGAAAGTCTCCAAGTCTCTGCTGATTCCATAGTTGCAGAGTTCTGACCTTCCACTGACATTAATGTAAACCAGGGGTGTCAAACTCAATCACAGCAGGGGCCAGATTCTGAATTTTGGTCTAACCTGAGGGCATAACGGGCTCAATATTTAACCACTGTCTGTTAACCTAAATGATTTTGAGATCAAAAGGTCAACATGATAAATTAAAAATTAAAAATCTGAGATAAAAATTCAAACTTTAAAGGTAAAACATGACATTTAAAGTCAAAATAATGTTTTTAAAAGGCAAAAAATGAGAATACTGTAACCGTGATTTTTCACAGTCAATATATGAGCTAAAAGTCACAATTATGAGTTTTAAAGGTCAAAATATGAGATAAAAGTAAAAGTTAGGAGTTGAAATGGTCAGCAAAACTGAGATAAAATCCAAAATCCTGATATTTAACAATCAAAATATGACTTAAACATCAAAATTATTAGTTCAAAATGTCAAAATATGACTTTAATTTAAAATTGGGAGTGCAAAAGGCAAAATATGAAAGAACATTAAAAATCATGAGTTGAAAAAGTAAAAGACGATGTAAAAGTCAAAGTTAGGAGTTGAAAAGGTGGGATAAAGTCAAAATCATGACTTTAAAAGGTCAAAATAGGTTTTAAAAATGTAGAACTATAAATCTAAAAGGTTAAATATGAAATAAAGGTCAAAACCATAATTTTTAGTGTGAGATGCAAAATTAATAATATAGAGAAAACACAAATTTCTTACCCACATTCCTGACTTTTATCAAATTATTTTTACTGCTTACTTTTTCTAATTTTTATGACTCAACAAGGATATTATAGGGATATTATAATCAAGGTTAAGTTTACATTTTTATACTGGAGGAAATCTGCAGACCTCATACTGGTGGGCCAGTTCTTATAAAAACATCTGGTGGGCCTGGTATCACTGCACTAGGAGCCAGATTTGGCCCCCAGGCCTTTAGTTTGACACCCCTGAAGTAAACGCTAAAACTATGTAACCAAAATGAGAGCTGTGTCTGCATCCTAGACACAAAGTCTGACATGTTCCTGGTGCGTGGTGGCCTCTGCCAGGGCCGCCCCTTATTTCAGATTCTGTTTGTGATTTTCATTGACATGATCTTGAGGTACAGCTGGGAGAAAGAGGGTTTTTGGTTGGGTGACTTCAGAATTTTATCTTTGCTTTGTCTAGATGATGTGGCTCTGTTGGTCTCTTCAGCTTGGGACCTCCAGCATGTGCTGGAGTGTTTTTTAGCTGAGTGCAAAGCAGTTGGGTTGAGGCTCAGCACTTCCAAGTCCGAGGCCATGGTTCTCTGCCAGAAATCAGTGGATTGCTCCCTGCAGGTGGGGAGTGAATCTTTGCCCCAAGTGAAGGAGTTCAAGTCTCTCAGGGTCTTGGTAATGAGTGAGGATAGAATGGACTGTGAGATCTACAGGTGGACTGGTTCTGCATCAGAGGTATTGCAGATGTTGTAACGAACCATTCTGGTGTGGAGGAAGGTTGAATGTTGCTGGTGGTGCCTAGGTGTTGTTGTGAAGTTTGGTGATGGCATGGGGCTGGTTTTCAGGGTCTGGGTTAGACCCCTTATCTCCAGAGAAGGCCAATCTTAATGCTTCAGGAGACCAAGACATTGGA
Source organism: Cheilinus undulatus (assembly GCF_018320785.1). Taxonomy (NCBI): domain Eukaryota; kingdom Metazoa; phylum Chordata; class Actinopteri; order Labriformes; family Labridae; genus Cheilinus; species Cheilinus undulatus. Next base: position 453,738 of record NC_054872.1, read on the forward strand.
GACAATGCTATGCTTCCAACTACGTGGCAACAGTTTGGGGAAGGCCCTTTTCTATTCCAACATGACCGTGGTACAGAGACTAAAGAAGGACTAGAAAGACATGGTTTGATGAGTTCAGTGTGGAGGAACTTGACTGGTCCGCATAGAGCCCAACCACATCAAGCACCTTTGGGATGAACTGAAACAGAGATTGTGAGCCAGGCTCTCTGGTCCAACATCAGAGCCTGACCTCATAAATGCTCTACATATGAATGGACACACAGAAACACTCCAGAATCTGGTCGAAAGCCTCCCAAGAAGATTGGAGGCTAGTTTAGCTGCAACAGGGGGCAACTCCATATTAAAGTACATGGATATGAATACAGTGTTATCACAGTCCCTGTTGGTGTAATGGTAAGTCGGCTAAATACTTTTGTCCATAAAGTGTAAAAAAGCTCATCTTCTCTGATGGGAAGGAACTTGGTGACAAAGACAACTAGAAAAGCACTCAGAGAGTGATGCCATTAGCCCTATCTCCCAATAGTGAAGAATCCTTTAAAAACATTCCTGGATCCAGACGGTGATCTGGATGACTCCCAAAATGTAATTGGTCGATTACTCCCTCCCCGGTGGGGCGGAGACACAGTGAGGCAAAGCACTGGCTTTGCTACGTGTAGACTGTCATGGCGGAAGCACCCATGGTCTCACCGGATGACTGAAAGTCGTGGCAGAGGATGAATATTCCTCTATTCCTCCCAGCATTGTGAGTATTCTCGCTACAATTTGCTGTCTTTCTCTCTATTACGCTCTGACTCGTCTGTCCGCCATCTCCTGGTGTAAAGTGGTAACAGCGCAGACCTCCGCCATTAGCCCTATCTCCCAATAGTACAGAATCTTTAAAAAAAAATCCTGGATCCAGATGGTGAGTTCTTCCCTTATGCCATTTCTGACATTTCCTGAAAATTTCATGAAAATCCATCCAGAACTTTTCAAGTTATGTTGCTAACAAACAAACGAACAAACCCACCCGACCACATAACCTCCTTGGTGGATGCGATAAGTCTAACCTGGTAACCAGAGAGTGGAGCTTGATAACTGGTTTCTAGCAGTGAAGTTAAAGGGACCTTACTTCTCCTGGTCTTCCTTGGAGCATTGTGGACAGGTCCCTTTACACTCGTGGAAACAGAATGGATCTCCGTCAGGGAAGCTCCATGATTCCGCCCATGCTACCACACTCCTAGCCTTTTGCCCTCCGGAGGTCGTCAATTCATCATCCTTGTCTCCGTTGTAGTTACCACAGAGCCCACCGACGTTCCCAAAGTAGCTGCTGCTGAGAGTGACCATGACGAGGGTGGACCAATCAAAAGTGATCTGCACACCGATTTCAGTCTCAATGGTTCCTCGGATCCCGCTCTCTGTAATAGAGAGACTGCCTTCGTTGATCACAATGGGAAGCTCCACCCGGAGACCGTCAACCTACAGGAATACAACACTGATTGGCTCATTTTCAACACAAAACCAATGTTGTCCAGCATCATGTTCTTCATTTCTAGGTCTTACTCTTGAGACAGACTCACCATTACGATGTCTTCTGGACCGCTGGGGATGTAGATGGTATGGCCTAGTATTTCCACGTTGATTGAACGCACAAAGGAGCCTTGAGAGTTTCCACGCAGCTCAGTCTTCATGGTCACAGTCACCTCCGGGAGAGACGAATCAGCACCTGAGAGATCAGAATAATAGAGTTACAGCAGGTGGCGGTATGCAGGAAATCAGTGACCATATCCACCAGGTAAATCCCACCTGTGGTGTTGACCAGGACGTAGCTGCAGGTTCCCTGGAACGAGTAGCTCATGCCGTCTAAGGTAGTAAAGTGAGGGTCGCCAAACGCCCAGCACAGGGCTTTAGAGTCAGGAACACAGACTCCCTGACCCTCAGACACCTCGCAGTGCTCCTTCACTCGACACTTGGTCTCTGCACATGGGTCTGAAACAAGCACAGACATTTATAATCCTTCTCATGAAGCTGCTCTGCATTTGAATGAAAATCCCTCCAGGATACTGTGATTGCAGCCACAGGGGTAAATTCAGCTGGTCCACACATTTTATGTCCAATCATTGCAACATTTAAAACCTTTAAGACCAATGGGAGCACTATGGGATGCATATTTATCTTTAACCGCAGGTAGAATTACAACCAAATAAGATAGAGCAATAATTCTTTGTGCATATAAAACTAGAGGAGTAACAGTAACATATCACACACTCAATGAGTCCCAGATTTCTGTTTCCTTCCAGTAATATCCTTCCTTTTTTTGCAGAAATGTAGTAAAAAGCACACACATCAAAAACAATATAGTGTGGTATTATCCAGACCACTGCCTTTCCCAGCACTTCCTAGTTTACGTTTACATGATGATGTATGATGACATTTTGTCTGCACGCAACCTGTCACCTTGTTTCTTGCAGGTCTTGAGTCGCACTTATCATTGTTTCAGCATGGTCTTCTGCACACAAATGCATGCTCCAAAGTATCTGGCAGACTAAGAGACTTGATTGCACTACTGTACATAGTTTATTTTGTATAAACATGCTGCCTTTCTGCAAATTGTGCGCAATTTTATCTTCATTATGCCTTGTATGGTAGGTCATAAAGGGTTAAATTTGTCTGTTCTCCAGAGCTCTAAAAATCTGACTGAAGTGTTTTTACTCGGTCGGCTTGAAAGGCAAAATAATTCATCTTGCCTCCATTAACCCCAAAATATCACAGCAGTTTCTTGACAGTGAGACCATTAAAGACAAAAATGTCCCCTTTTTAAACATAAAAAATACCATATATGAAAATTAAATGATCACAGTCCTGGATATGTTAAAGATAAAGAACAAAACTATAAATTGATGCATTATTAGTTTTTGTCAAGTGTCAGATTTAAATTAAAATTGATTATCTATAGCACTGATCATCAACTGGCGGTCCGGGGGCCATATCAGGCCCCCCAAAGCTTCCTGTCTGGCCCCCTAAAGATCATTGAGTTCAGAAAAGGAGAAAGAGATGTGGTTTTAAGAGTATCCTTTGGCTTTAAATGTCTGCAGCTGTTAAATCCACCCCACAAACAATTTATGTTGAAAAAGTTGGAGAATGACTTAACATTTGATCTGTTTATAGAAATTTACAGTCATAATTAGTAGATATTTAAAAATACAGTTAAGGTTGGCAGAAGAGCTGCAAAAGTGACCAGATAAAGTTGTGAAGAGGTTAAAATGTGGCAAAAATTGGTTAAGAGGGAGAAAGGGGCAAAAAGTATCATGAATTGGTAAAAAAAAAAAAAAAAAGACAAAAAATAGCTCAAAAAAGTAAGAAAATGGGTTAGAATGGGCAAAATAGAAGAAATGTGTCAAAAATGGATAAAGAGTGGTAAAAAGGGGCTAAAACATGTGGGGAAAGTGGTTTAAAGGGGTAAGCGAATGGCAAAAAATTGGGTTAAAAAGGCAAAAATGATAAAAAATGGGCTAAAAGTGGCAAAATCACAGCAAAATTAGCCTGGTAAATTAGTGAAAAGGTATTCTAGAGTGGCAAAAATTGGTTAAAAGTTGCACCTTTTGTTGAATAAATGTAAAGAAAAGAGGCTAAAAAGTCACAAAAAAAGAAGAAAAGTGGCAAAAATGGATAAGAGTGGCACAAAGGGATAAAACATGCAGGAAAAGTGGTTTAAAGGGGTTAAAAAAAATGTTAAAATTGGGTTAAAGAGGCAAAAAGGGTTTAAAATGAGTTTTCACTGGTGCTAAATCATGATTGTGGAGGGCCCCTTCTCTGGGATTTTCAGGGGCTCAGCCAACTCTGTTGTCAGGCCTGTTTCCCTGTGGCCTGCTGCATTATAGATATCAGGGACAGATCTCACTGATAATGACTAAAAAAGTCCTTTGTTTTGAAAGAAAGTACAAATATGTTAACCAGACCAAAATATTCATTTAATTTTGTGTATTTGAAAGTTTCTGTCCAGACTAAATCTGGCCCTTGTGCAAAGATACTTTATGACCCCTGATGTATTGGCTTCATTCCTAATTAAAACCACCACACATCAGAAAATAAATCATTATCAATTTAAACTGACCACTATAGGGTTAACTTTCTAAAAATAGCTTATTTTTTAGTTGTTTGGATCAGGACTGTTGTTGATTAAAAGATTTAATCCTAAATTTGATAAAAATATTCCAATAAAATATTTCAAAGAATGTTTAGATCAGTGGCCTTTAAGGTAAGTAAATGTGCACACAGTTTTATAGCCCTATTAAAAATGTAAAAATCCTAATTTAAAGATTTATCAGAAAAAACTAAGGCTGTCAAGATTAATTGCATTAATCAGGATTAATTAAGTTGCATACATTTTTTCTAATAATGATTAATCTCATGCTTTGTTGTCACATTCAGCATTCTTTGGTTAATCTACGTCAGCTTCTCCCTGCAGTCACAGCGCTGGAAAGTAAATCCACCAGTGTTCCTCAAAGTCTCATGTACTGTAAAAACCTCACAGACAGCTCAGAGGACAAATCAGAAGTGTACTGATTACCTTTTTTAAAATCAGTAACAAATCCTTTTTTTCTGTGGTAAAGTTTATGTTATGACCTCTGATCGACCCAAAAGCAGGTCTGGAACCAAACAGGAATAGTGAATAATCCTTAGTTTAATGACAAAAAACAGTTTTAAATGCTAAATAGTAAAATTGTAAAATGTGATAAAAAGGGTGAGATTAATTGTGATTAACTATAGAATTCCTAGAATTAATTGCACTAAGAAATTTTAATCTTTTGACAGCCCTAAAAAACCTTTACAAAAGAAACATGCCATTTAAAGTAGCACGACCAAAATGATTGAAAATAAAAACGTAAATAAGGGTTGTAGAGATTAACCGGATGAGTATTCTACCTGTCGGGAAGCAGCCGATGACCCCGTCCTTGTTGCGACACTCCTCACCTGCCTTGCAACTCGTCTCTTGGCAGCTGAACTCTCCAGCTTCGCAGTAACAGACCTCGGAGCAGTCATCTGAGAGGACCGTCGATCCCGACTGAAAAGAGACACAAAAACATTTATAAAAATACTAAAATTGATCACCATGGCTGTTTAGAATCAGCTATTTTTGATGCATATTTTGAGGTCTTCAATCACAGAATAGGTAAAAGAAAAGAGTTCATCTCAGAGATTGCTTCAGCCTGCAGCAATGACACAGGCTGAAATGGCTGCTACATGATCCTTTAAGGCAAACACACCTAATAGAAGGTACCTTAAAAAGAGCCTTATAATATTTGCTTTGATAAACAAAACAACAAAGCGTCTCAGTGGAAATGCAAGAACTTTCAAGCTTTTGTAGATTTATGGACAACAATACAGTAAAGCACAGCCTGCATGCAGGCTCGGCGTGTGCGAGCAGGCCACTCTAGGCAAGAGGCAATTTTCCCGCCCCTTAGTTTGCAGCTGTAGGTAACAAGAAACAATACTTCAACCCTAAGGTCACGGAAAATAGTCATTGTTTTGTTCTGGACAGTCAGAGAAAGACAAAAGTCACAAAATGAAATCAAAATGTACAGCAACTAGAGCACAAATAACGCCTTTACATGAACCGCTCAAATCAGGAGAGGAGCACTGAAATCTTTGTTTACAGCGTCATTTTCCCTCACTCTCTCTGAGTGGCAGCTGTCAATCCAGAACAATGGACAGCACCACATCTACACATGATCATTCTTGAGCTAAAACATCAACAATGTTCACAACACAAATGCTCATTTGTACATCACATGCTTTAATAAATATATTTTATCAGGTCCATTGCAGCAACACAACAACACCACGTGCAAGAACGCAAACAGGCTTTTGCAAAGCAAGTCTGCTCAAATCAATAACAATATTATAGTCAGTCCGAGTCAAAAAACAGACCTTTTGCAGCTGCGCACAGTATAAACGCATGGGTGTGTATAATGACTAATAATTCAATTCAAATTAATGTGCAACAGGAGCAGGAGCACAAATAACTGTAATCCAAACTGTGATCCAAACAAACTCAGTTCAGTTTACAAGCAGCAGTTCCAAAGCAAACCTCTCCACCGTAAAGCACACACACATGCACAGACACACACATGCACGCAGTAAAAAGGAGCCTCCCTTTCAGAAGTTTACAGTGAGTGTTCATCCCTGCAAAAGTACACAGCACGAGACATGACTGAGATTTTGATGACTAGCAAACTTCTGATACGGTGAAGCTGCTTGCCTGTCCTTGACTAAAAAACATGGCTGAGGGTTTATCAGTCTGTAAACACAATAATGGATTTGGCGGGTCATGTGGAGGAGAATCAGCATCTTCTCCAGTGATGCTAGCGGCACTTGCAGCTAGGGCTGGTCAGTTAAATTGATTAAATCGACAAATCAGGTTTTTGGAAAATCAAGATTTTGAAAATTGAAAATTGGGATTTTCTGTTAAACTTTACTGCTGTTATACCAAAGTAAAAGCTACTGTAAGAAGCTTTGATTTTTGGTTCTGGCAACCCTGTAAACAAAATGATCCATTTCTTTCTTACATACCGCTAATGTGTAACCACTGTGTTCTCAAATCAAGAAAAATATCCTGCTCAGTTTTAATAATCATATTCATTCTGAATACTTTCAGTAGAAATTAACAGTAGTTTTGGCCTGCTTGCCAACATATTTTTTTGACACTGGTTTTGTAGCAGAGATGACAAGAAATCAAGTACAGAAATAATCAGTATTCCTCTGATGCTCTCGTTTAATTGCATACATCATGGAGAGACTTTAGCATTACTTTCTGTCTGCTTCTTCAGCAGATCAAACCTTTGAGTGTCTGAGTGTTCATGTAAATATAACCCTTCATAGAACACTTTTAAAGACAAGTTTACAGCTCACACTTTGACCTTTAAGAGAACATTCAGTTCAATTTTTTTTTACAAATAAACTGTGGTGATTGCACATTCTCATGTTTTACTTTGAAAAGTTCCTGTGAGCCACTTCCTGCCGCGAGTTGTTTTTGGTTCTCTTCACAGAGGTTGGGCGCACCTGCACTGATCGGCACAGGCACCTCCGCACCTGCACGTCATCACTGCAATCACCGCACTCACTCTTAAGCTCTGCCCAGAGAAGACTCAGGCGCCAGATGATTCCCGCTCTCCAGTGGTATCTAGGCCTTCTCGAGATCCTCACACGCCTTCAAAGATAATTCTTTGCAAGTTTACTCGTGTTTGTTATTCCTGTGACTAATTCGCCTTCTCCTCGTTTTATTCCAGTGCCTCCACGTGCCCTCAGTGCTTCGCTCACCTCTGCCACGACTGCCACACTCTCGCACCGATCTCCAGCACCAGACTCACTCGTTTCCCTCCTCCTCCTACCTCACGACTCCCTGGAAGATTCACGCACTCCCTGGACCCGGATTCCCGGATTCCCCCCTCCCTCACTCCTGTGTCTCCCTCAATAAACCTTTTAAACTGCTTCATCTGCCTCCGGCTCTGCTCCTGGGTCCTAATACAAACCTTTAAGATTACAAATCACTACATAAACCTTATAAAAACATTATTATAATTATTATTACTATTATTATTATTACTATTATTATTATAATTATTATTGTTGTTGTTGATAAAAGTGAAAGAAACCTGTTCGACTTTTTGTGGAGATTAAATTTTTTAACCATATCGCCCAGCCCTACTTGCAGCTACTGCCTCTGTGGCAGCTTCAGGGGTTGAGCCATCCTGATTCAAGTTTCCTTGATTAACAATATCTTAAAAACGCATCTCGTTGGTTCTGTAGCTCTTGCTCCTTAAGTATTTTTCTTTTTTATACTGACATCTGGATAGTCTCGGTCTTGTCAACAAGTTAGCAACCAAAATGCACTTAATAAAAACTAAGTTGGTTTCAGCACACTGACCTGTCATTGGCTCGTCAGGGTTAGGGGCGGGAGGTGAGGGGATGGGATGAATGATTGATTCATGGGTGCGGATTGAGTGACTCAGCTATTCATTGTGCTTAAAGGGATACTTCAACATTTTGGCAAATTCGTCCATTGCCATAATTCCTATAGTCCTAGTAGTAGGTTCGTTACCTTCAGTTGTTGGTGCAAGCTGTTTTTAGATCGCCGCTGCCGAGTTCGGACCTGCTGTGCCAACTCAATGTAAGCAGATGGTATTCTGGCTTTCCCTCATCAAACTCATCAAATACACAATCCAACAACTCCAAAACGCTCTCGTGGACAAGTTGTGACCTGCACATTCACCACGCTATGAAATAATCATGGAACATTATGAGACAGAGATGTTTTAAAGCTAAATGCAAAGCCAGAACAACACTCCAGACATGGCTGCTGCACTGTGTCACTCCGCCCAGTGGTTCACTCAAGAAATAGTTCCGAGTATTTGCTTCATGCATCATAATGTTACTTAATTATACGTTATTATTTCATAGTGTGGTGAATGTGCAGGTCACAACTTGTCCACGAGAGCACTTTGGAGTTGTTGGATTGTGTATTTGATGAGTTTGATGCAGGAAAGCCAGAATACCATCTGCTTACATTAAGTTGGCACAGCAGGTCTGAACTCGGCAGCGGAGATCTAAAAATAGACTGCACCAACAACTAAAGGTAACGAACCTATTACTAAGACTATAGGAATTATGGCAATGGATGAATGTGCCAAAATGTTGAAGTATCCCTTTAAAGGGTGGTTACTGGTTACTCTGTATATTTTCTGATTCTTATTTTGCTGCCCCCTAGAGTCCCGCTCCAGGCAGCTGCCTAGTTGGTCTACATGGACGCACCGGCCCTGTCTGCATGTCCTAAGGCGGGCGAGTGTTCCATCATTTTTAATCACATAGATTGGACACCCCTGGTCTAATGTGTCTTTGTTAATGCACCCTGATAAAATACCAAGTAATTCCTTTTACTGTGAGTTTTCAGACACTTATTTTCACATTTCATCAATTAAATACATGAAGCTGAACCTAGAAACCTGAAACTGAAATAAGCCATATGATGATGGAGTTAATGATGATGGTTCTTACTTTATAATACTGTCCTTCCACTAAACAGCCACAGTTCTCCACGGACACACAGTCTGCACCGTCAAACAACAGGCCGTCGTCACACTGACAGCCTTCCTGACAGGGCGGCGAGGTAGCCTGGCTCTCCAGGGAGGCACAGGTGGCAGTCCAGGTGGAGCCGCACAGTTCGTAGTGACTTCCTGAGGGACATTTCAGTGCTGCAGGGACAAAACGATGGCATGATTTCTGAATCTATACATTTATGAAAAACATATCAGGATCACTGGACTTTGAGTCTGCAACCACAATGACAGCTTTTTTTAATTTATAGGTAGAATAACACACATCCAGGAGAGCTGAGCCATATTTGAGGAAGAAATCCTGAATCATACTTACGGCACAGTTTGTCGCTCCTCCACTCCTTGATTGTGGCGCTGGCGAGCTGACAGGCAGTGACATAATTCTGAATGTGACGGCAGAGAAGGTCGTCTCCTCCTTTGTGTGTCACCATCTCCCTGAAACACAAACGCACAACAGAGGATTTGAACAGGAACTTTTTTTTTTAAGTTTTGTCTGTTAAAAGCTACAAAATATTGAATTTTATGTTATACACATGAGGACAAAATTATTAGCCCCACTATGAAATTTCATTTTTTTAAGTTATTCCCAAGTGCTGTTAAACAGAGCAAGGAATCTTTTAACAAATACATGTATTTATGCAAATATGCTTGTTTTATTTTGGATGCTAACGTTAATTTAAACACAATTATTTGACAAAAACCCAAAACTACCAGGCTCAAAATGATGATCTCCCTTTAGAACTGACCTTTTTGTTGAGTCACAGCACAAACCACTGTTGTTCAATGGTGGCCTATAACTTTGCAATGCTCAAAGCAGTAATAAGTTAAACTGAGGGTTATCTTCACATTTACACGCAGTCTACGAATTTCAGAAAGGGTTTGAGCTGTCACTGGAGAAAGTGTAAATTTCTTTGTTAATAGAGATCTAAAAATTACGAAAAGCACTCCAAAATCTTAGTTTAATGTTATTTTATGGATTATTTGCCTTTTTGTAGCGTAACATTTACTTTTATTTTTATGATTGTAAGCCAGTAACCGTGCCGTCACAGACAAGCCTACGAGTTCTAACTGGTTTTTGGCATTAGCTAATGGCCATGTCATACAATGACTTTCAGCTGAATATGTCCATGGTTGTTGTGTTCATACATGTTATTTGGTTGAATATTAACATGTTCTCCTTCTTCTTCTTCTTCCTCTGAATCAACAGACTACACAGTTTTGGCACATAACTGCCCTCTACAGTCTGAAATCATAACTGCTATTAAGGGGTGTCCCATTTCTAAGTCCTGAGATGACCCTTATACTTGGTTTTGAGGGGCAAGCTCAGACTGAGTGTTGTGCTTGAGGGTAAGATTGAGGGTTAAAGGGAGAATTGGGATTCAGCCATAGTCTCAAAGAAGACCATAGAGCCCTGAACAAGAATGGATCAAGACTCGTGGAAGTGTATCGCTATGGGAGGCGTCAAGATGGATCCACCTGTGTTGTTTAGTGCTGCTTATTTAAGTTAGACCATGATTATTCTCTGACTTCGGCTGCTCATGCTGTTGGACGTTGAACTCCAGGCCTCAACTTCCTACCCATTAACAATAATAACCCCACTATGCTAGACAGGATGCAGAAATGCAGCCCTCTTCTCTGGTCCTCTAAAATGGACTTAGACAAAATGAAAAACTGTTTTGTGGTCGGATGAAATTCTTTTGATAAATTCTGGATGCTGTAGAGGAGGAGCTGCCTCTGCTGCTTACTTCTTATCTAAAACTGAGGACTCTCTTCATTAGAAACATCTCTCCATAAGGCAGTGAAGTAAAGTTTGGTTTCAAGGATGAACTTCACAAAGAGGGAGAAAAGCTGTTGAAAGTGGCCTTCCTGCTTCCAACACTCTTTCCTCTATGTCCATAATTTCCAAAAACTATTTCAAATGTAAATTCCTCTGACCACAGAACAGTTTTCCATGTTTCCTCAGTCCATATTAAATAAGCTTTGGTCCAGAGAAGATCCTGTTCACATATGGCTTCTTCTCTCCATGATCCAGCTTTAACTGTCATTGGTGGATGGCACGGCCAACTGTGTTGACAGACAACGATTTCTTGAATGTTCCTGAGGGCTCCAAGATCACCAGTTTCCAATACTGACCTTCAGCCTTGCGCCTTGCTCACAGAGATTTCTCCAGATTCTCTGAATCTTTGATGATATTATGGACTGTAGATGGTAGGATCCGTGTTAATTTTGGCACTTATTTTCAATTTTAGTTTTAGTCTTTAAATGAAATGTCTTTTAGTTTTAGTCGCAATTTAGCCATTTCTACCCTTTTCAGTTTAAGTTTAGTTTTAGTCAAAGAAAACTCAAAACATTTTAGTCTAATTTTAATCCACAAAAACAGTCCTCACATTTTAGTCTTTATTTTTAGTCCAAGCATTTATTTTCTTGTCTAAATCTGGTACCAAATCATGGTAGTGTGTTCTCAGCACCCTGCCAAACCTGGGGTCCCTGCTTTCTACAGCTGAGAGACAGAATAGATACAGATGCATTGTTTTTTTGACAGATTTACCCACAGTGGAAAAATATCACAGATTTTTAATGATGGACAAAAACTAAATTACATTTTAGTCTAGTTTTAGTCAACTTCATGAAAACTAAACTTGGTTTTTGTCAGTTTTAGTCATCACAGATCTATTTTTGTTAGTCTCAGTCTAGTTGTAGTCATCACAGATCTATTTTTGTTAGTCTCAGTTTAGTTTAAGTCATCACAGATCTATTTTTGTTAGTTTTAGTCTAGTTGTAGTCATCACAGATCTATTTTTGTTAGTTTTAGTCTAGTTTTAGTCATCACAGATCTATTTATGTTAGTCTCAGTCTAGTTGTAGTCATCACAGATCTATTTTTGTTAGTTTTAGTCTAGTTTTTGTCATCACAGATCTATTTTTGTTTGTCTCAGTCTAGTTTTTGTCATCACAGATCTATTTTTGTTAGACTTAGTCTAGTTTTAGTCATCACAGATCTATTTTTGTTAGACTTAGTCTAGTTTTAGTCATCACAGATCTATTTTTGTTAGTCTCAGTCTAGTTTTAGTCATCACAGATCTATTTTTGTTAGACTTAGTCTAGTTTTAGTCATCACAGATCTATTTTTGTTAGACTTAGTCTAGTTTTAGTCATCACAGATCTATTTTTGTTAGACTTAGTCTAGTTTTAGTCATCACAGATCTATTTTTGTTAGACTTAGTCTAGTTTTAGTCATCACAGATCTATTTTTGTTAGACTTAGTCTAGTTTTAGTCATCACAGATCTATTTTTGTCAGACTTAGTTTTAGTCATCACAGATCTATTTTTGTCAGACTTAGTTTTAGTCATCACAGATCTATTTTTGTCAGACTTAGTTTTAGTCATCACAGATCTATTTTTGTCAGACTTAGTTTTAGTCATCACAGATCTATTTTTGTTAGACTTAGTCTAGTTTTAGTCATCACAGATCTATTTTTGTTAGACTTAGTCTAGTTTTAGTCATCACAGATCTATTTTTGTCAGACTTAGTCTAGTTTTAGTCATCACAGATCTATTTTTGTCAGACTTAGTTTTAGTCATCACAGATCTATTTTTGTTAGTCTCAGTCTAGTTTTAGTCATCACAAATCTATTTTTGTTAGTCCCAGTCTAGTTTTAGTCATCACAGATCTTTTTTTGTTAGTCTCAGTCTCAATTTTTTTTTTGGGGGGGGGGAAGCTCTGCCCATCTTTACTTGTGATGGCCTCTGCCTCTCTAAAATGCTCCTTTTATACCCAGTCATGTGACTGACCTGCTGACAAAGAGAGGCAGGTATTAAAATTTTCCTGCTGTTTTTCATTCGTGTCACTTTTTGTTGCCCCATCCTTACTTTTTGAGATGTGTTGCTGTGTTCACATTCAAAATGAGCCAATATTTTTCATGAAATGTAAAAATGTCTCAGTTTAACATCTGATATGTTTTTTAAGATTTTTATTTTTGGGCCTTTTCATGCCTTTATTTGATAGAGGAAGGACAGTGGATAGACTCTCAAATGGGGAAGAGAATGGGGAGAGACATGCGGTAAAGGGCCACAGGCCGGATTCCAACCCGGGCTGCCCGCATACATGGGTAGCGCCTTAAACCACTCCACCATCTGCGCTCCCACATCTGATATGTTTTTATTGTGAATCAAATATGTGTTTATGAGATTTGCCAATCATTGACCTCCATTTTTATTCAGATTTTACACAGCGATCCAGCTTTTTTAGAATTGGGGTTGTATTTAAAGCACACGTGTATTATTTTCTGTTTTCCTCTGTTTTAAAGCTTTTCACCAATGCTGCTAACATCTAACACCTAACAATAGTCATAGAGGGGAAATAACTGAGTCTTTCAAAATAAAAGCCGGTATAAAAGAAGTGTAATCCAGTTTTTTTTATTAAGGTTATAAGTGCACTTCTTTTCTAGTGGAGACTCTGCACACTTACTGCCTGTGTTAGCATGGTCTAAGTCTATAGTTGAGATATTACCTGACGCAGGTGTCATAGTATGGCTTTGGTGCTACCGTCCCGTGGCATCCTTTAAATGGACCTTGTGGTGCTTTGATGATGTCACAGTCTTTCTCGGCATCTGGAACCTTCTGATCGTCAGTATCAGGACAGGAAGCTGCCCCACAGCTGGTGTCACACTGAACCTCCTCGTCATCCTCTTTCACCACCCAGGCCGCCGCCATGTCCTGCGGCTTCTCTTTCCCCTCCTTCAGGTCATCGGACACATCGTTGTAGTCTCCACAGAGTCCACTCGGGGCATCGTGATAGGTGGATGGGAGGCTTAAGACCACAGCCGCCACGGTGTCATAGGTCACCTTCAGACCGAAGTCAGTCTCTACGATGATGGAGCGGCCATTTTGGTTGACTCTGATTTTTTCATCCGCCAGAATCACAGGAAGATAAACGATCTCATCATTGACCTGAGACACAAAGATGTTGACACGCTCAGGTGAGCTGTTTAAACATTTAATGTCCTAATTAATGACATAACCTGATTTAAAAAGGCATGTCTGTTCTGTGATAGGATTCAGTATCAACATTTGTCTTTAACTGTATCATAACGTATCATATAAAGTTTTATTCACACTTGAAAAATCACTGGGGGGACCCTTAGGACTATTGTGCTCAAATAAAAGTGTGATTACTCTAGTTAGAATTTACTTAACTTGAAGTGAAAGTACTGGTCTATTAATCTACTCAAGGAAAAGTAAAGGTACTGGATTTAACTCTGTGAGCCGCCTGCTCTTGTTTTAGCCATTTAGTCTCTCCTGAACTTTTCTTGTCTAAAAAAGCTTGTAAAACATCAGTCCTGTGTGCACAGTCAAGCTCAACACATCCTTTTTACAGGACAACCTGGGCTTAAAGGTCATTCAGACTCTCTCCAGTTTCCAAATGTGGCGCTATTCAGCAAAGCATGACAGCTGGTTTCTGTTCCACCAATCAGTGGTGGACCAGCCTGCCATTGGTTGTCACAGCTTAGTCACACTACATCCAAACAGACAGTATGGTGGATGGCATTAGCCACATGCTGCTGGAGAAAAAAATGGATTTTAAAATGGATAAAATGACATTAAATATCAGAGTTACTGGTGTGGATTTATTCTCTATAGAGACCAGAAAGTCAGCCAGGTCCAGGCTCTCTAGAAAACGTTCTATAAGAGCTATGAAGGTATGGATAGCGTCATCTGCTTATCATTAGCTTTCAGAGCCCACATTTGCTAGCTCTTTGTATGTATATGTATAAATGTATGTATATGTCTTAAATGTATATGTCTGCTGAATCTAATACTGACGTGGCAAAGCTCTCACGGAGTGATTTTGCTCCAAATTAACATCTGAATCACAGGTAAGAAAACACTTCATCTCAGCATGAACAGATTCTATATCGGACCGGACACCACCAGAACTCGGCCATTGTATCAACTTCTCACAAAACTGAGGCGCAAGCACACCTACAACAGTGTGTTATTCTGTTAGATGGCTTTAATAACAAGACCCTGACGGACTGTGTTGTTGTAGTGGGCATAAAAATAAATCACTATCTACAGCTTTAATCAGAATACACTGATTATTCCTGCTGTATCAGAAAGGGTCCTCACCATCCACAGAGATTTGATCCAAACACATAAATCCATAAAGATCCACCATCTGATTCAAACCTACTAATAATCAGAACTTTCTTCTTATGCCACCAGTCTTTGATTCTTAACTTCCTGTTGGTGAATCTGATGGAGGTTGAAGATTTCCGTTAAACTTTTTTTTAATAAAATATAATGAATTTAAGAAAAAAAGTGAAATAAATAATTACTGATCACTGGATTACCAGGAGTCTGTCATAGGAGTATTGATCATCTACCAGACGATGACTGTCGATGGGTTCGGAGACTGATTCTTTCTAAATAATGACCCTTTTTTAAAAATACAGACCATATTTCATACCTTAACTTTCCAAACAACCCCAGTCTCCATGGTGATGTCAATGTCATAGACTCTGAGCTCCACGTTTCGAGTGACGAGTCCGTCTTTATCTGTGTTCTGCTGCACCAACACGGAGTAGGCCGGCATCCCTCCGTCCTTCTGCTTGACCTCAGACAGCGTGAACAGACAGTTTCCCCACAGAGGATACTCCTGAAGGACCAGGACGTTTAATGTTAGGAAATCTACAGAAAATCTACCACAGCATCTTTGAGATATCCTGTTTAAGAGCATCACCGGTCATGTACAAGGAACAAGAAAAGTGTCGAGTGTCTTCAGGGTCAGTGCTTTTATTCCACCTGCAGTTTTTTAATTTGAAATGAGAAATCCAAACCCAAGAGACAAGATGATTCCCAATAACTGTTTAAAAACTGGAAAACAAAACTGTCATTAGCTCTTTTGGGCCTTTCCTGTTAAATTGGAAATAAAAACAGGGAAACAAAGCATGAATTGTTGTTTTTTTGTATATTGTTTTTCATTTTCTGAAAGAGTAGAGTTTGTTCCAAAGACAAATCAGCATTAGTGATGTAACACTCTATTTTTGACCTGAAGCAGGTGTTCTGGTCAGTGTGTTTTCTGAAAGATCCATTTCCTGGTTGAAACCAGACAAAAAATGGGAGAAACCCTTATTATTCCATTTTTCTGTTTTTGACCAAAAAAGAAAAAAACTGAAAACGAGTTGTTTTTTCATTTTTTCAAGTTTGGTCATAAAAACAGAAAAACAAATAACATTTTAAAAAAGGTGTCCAATTTTTTATTTATTTATTTTTTAATTCCTTTATTTTTTTTTCTTCATTTAATGAAATACTTGAGGAAAAGGAAATCATGTGGCCATTGGAAAATGTGAGCTTTTCAAAATAAAAGCCTCCATGTCAAGAGCCATCCATTGAATTTAAAGGAGACATATTATGCAAAAATCACTTTTTCAGGCTTTTCTAACACAAATATGTGTCTCTGACCTGTCCACAATCCCCTCAAATACCAGAAAAATCCATTCCCTCTCCTCCTCTCTTTCTCCACCAACAAGCTGTTCTCAGATTTAGCTACTGGTGACCTCACCAGGAGCGTAAGCACCCGCCTCCAGGTTTGGTTGGCCCTCCCCCACCTGGAGGAAAGTTCTGCCCTCCTCTACTGATCCTCTCAACCACCAGCTGAGATGCTGGATAGCTCGATGGGTTATCCTGCTGACTACAGTCTGGGAGGTTGATGGTTCAAATCCCAGTCAAGTTCTAACCTTTGGATAAAAGTGTCTGTAATACCAGAAGTACTTCATCCATGTTCTGAGAAGGGTGTGGTCAGGGGCGGAGTCAGACAGCTAATTATCATTTAAAGCCACAGACACAGAAACGGCTGATTCTGAGAGGGGCTGAAATAGAGGGGGTTTTAAACGTACCAAAATCCTATACTGGAGTGTTTTTTCAGCAACAAACTTCACAGGCATGTTTTGGGGACCTCTGAGAACAGTTTAAGCTTGTCTTAAAAGGGTAAAATATGTCTCCTTTAACAGTATTATAATAGGCCAAAATAATGGCCAATTATGATGGATGGCTCCTGTTTGACATGGATGCTTTTATTTTGAAATGCTTACCTTTCCCAATGGGTCACACGTTTTTCTTTTCCTCAAGTTTTTCATTAAATGAAGAAAACAAAATTACAGGATTGAAAAAGACAAAAGCTGGACCCCTTTTTTCAAAAGCTGGTTTTTATTTTTCTGTTTTTGTGACCAAAATGAAAAAATGGAAAAACCAAAAACCTTTTTTTTTCTTTCTTTTTTTTTTTTTTTCATTTTTGGTCAAAAATGGAATAACAGAATAACGACAGTTTCTCACGTTTTTTGAGTCTGGATTCAACCAGGAAATGGATCTGCCAGAAAATACACTCACCTGTTCCGTTGTCGATCTTCCTTTTTTGAGAGAACACAAACAGTTTGCCATTTTGTTTTGTTTTTTGTTTTCATTTTTTATATTCATTTCTCTGTTTGTTTGTTTTTTTCATTTCTGATTCCCATCAAACTGCCTGAAAGGGTCAAAGGTCAAATTTTTCCCCATTATTCCAACAGTAATTAGGAAACAGCTTGTTTTGATTTTTGATTTTCTGATTTTCTGTTGTCTGTAAAATAGTCTGACTGTTGTTTTCCATGTTTTCTTTTCTTTTCCTTTTTAACAATAAACAGCTTATTTCATTTTTTTGGATTTCTCATTTCAAATGAAGAATCCTTTGCTGATAAACACACTGACCCTTCCACCTCTTTCATCAGCAGTGTGCAGGCATAAAAAGCCCACTAATCTGTTAAAAACATTTAATAAAGGGTCTTTTAGAAATAAACACAGCAATGAACCGCAGGGTTAGATCAGACTATGAGCACTAAAGGTAAAGAAGGGTTAATGAGCATCGTGACCTTGTCACTCCTCTAGAGTGCCAACTCTTAATTCAGAAATATTCAGCATCCAGTCTTTGATGAAGGCCTAGTCCAGGGGTGTAAAACTCCGTCACAGCAGGGACCGGATTCTGGATTCAGGTCTGACCTGAGGGCCTAACAGGAAGTAGTCGAGTTGTAAAAAAATCAGAGGGGATGGTCAGGGCTGTAGCAGGGTTTCAAAACTAGTGAGGTCCAGAATTAAACGACCCCCCCCAACATATATATATATGTATATATATTCCAAATTTTTGCTGCTTTTTTATAATTTTTCTCACATTTTTGCCCATTTTAGTTACTTTTACATTTATTTTTTGCCATATTTTTGCTGCTTTTTCACCGTTCTTCTCACATTTTTGCCCATTTAGTGTCTTTTACACTTATTTTTACCATGTTTTTGCTGCTTTTTGCCCATTTTTTCTCACATTTTTGCCCATTTTAGTCACTTTTACACTCATTTTTTGCCATGTTTTTCTGGCTTTTGACCATTTTATTCGCATTTTTGTGAGCTTTCAATGATCGTATTCCTTGTTGCAATAATAATGACAATATTTCTAATGTATATCTGACTTTTTCAAGACTTATTTTCATCATAACATTAAGCCCACATTTTTTTAGCTCTTTTTTATTGGGGTTTTTACCCCAGAATTAAACTAGAATAAACCAGTGATCTTGCCCCCCTCATCCCCCCTCAAATACACCCCTGCACCCCTCCCCTTTCCTAACACAGCAGCTCGTCCTTTTTGTATCTCCCTCACTATGTTTCTGTGTCATTATAAGTAGGCTTTATTTTATTATATCACCTTAGAATATACCTATGTTTTCTTTATTTGTTCTCACCCGTGATCTGGTTTTAAAACAGCTGATCAGCGCGAGGAAGTTCTACAACGTCAATCAGAACCAGAGCGGGAGCTTTACCATAAATTCACAAACTAAAGGATCTACTATAGCTTCTACTAGAGCAGAAGCTGACTTTTGACAAGAGAGGTCACAGAATAACAGGTGGATATACAGGCCACACGAGATTAGAGTTTCTGTGCTGCTCAGGAGAGAGAGAGAGAGAGAGAGAGAGAGAGAGAGAGAGAGAGAGAGAGAGAGGGAGAGAGAGGGAGAGAGAGAGAGACAGAGAGGGAGAGAGAGAGGGAGAGAGAGAGGGAGAGAGGGAGAGAGAGAGGGAGAGAGAGAGAGAGAGAGAGAGAGAGAGAGAGAGAGAGAGAGAGAGAGAGAGAGAGAGAGAGAGAGAGAGAGAGGGAGAGAGAGAGAAAGGGAGAGCGAGCGCACTCAGCGCGCACCTCATTGATCACGGATGGCGCTGATTTCCAAAAATAGATATCATGAGTGTGGTTTATTACCATAACAACAAAGTAAAGTTTTTGTTTGGTCAAAATTGTAAATACATTACCTCGATTATATTTATCATACAGCTGCTACCCGCCACGGCCAAAATCCACCCGCATTTGACTAGTTGGCAGGTGTAAATGTCCTGTCAAAGCCCCCTAAATGTTGAAATGGTGGTAATATTTCCAGTGTCAAAATAGCACTAATATTTCCACATTCATTGATAAAAATGGCTCAAGGGATGGAAAGGGGGGATGACCGTTTTAGAAGGGGGATGGTTTTGACCATTTTTATCAACTCGAGTACTGCTAACAGGGTCACCTTTAAACCATAAACTGTCAACCCCATGTCACCAGTAATAAAATATGGAAAAATGTACAACTGATCATACATGATTTTGACATTTAAAAAGTTTAAAAGATAAGTTTAAAGGCTCACAATCTGAGAAAAGTAAATTTATTAGTTCAAAAAGGTCAAAACATGAAACTAAAATTGAAAACTTTTTTTTAAAAGGCAAATATATTAGAAAAAAGTCAAAATCATGAGTTTAACAGGTCAAAATATGAATTAAATTTATAATCATGAAATTAAAAGTCAAAATATGATTTAAAATTTTAGATTGTGAGTGTAAAAGATCAAACTATGGGATTATGAAGTCAAAGTTTTGAGTTGAAAATATGAGATGAAATACAAAATAATTGGTTTAAAAGGTCAAAATATCACTTAAAAATTAGAATTATGAATCTAAAAGCTCAAAATATTATATAAGAAGTTAAAATTATGAGTTGAAATGCTCAAAGCATGAAATAAAATGAAAATTCTAAGTTTGAGTCCTAATTGTGAGATGCTAAATTGAAAATGTGAAATTAAAACACAAATTAATTTTTTTTTCCCACATTCCTGACCTCTTATCTAAATATTTTTACTCCTTACTTTTTCAGATTTTGTGACTTAACAAGGATTTCTTCAATCATCAGGATACGTTCACATCGTTATACTTGAGGAAATCTGCAGACCTCAGACTGATGGGACAGAACAGAAATATGAGGTCATCTTGGGGGCCGGATTTAACTGTTCCACGGGCCGGATTTGGGCCTTGAGTTGGACACCTGTGGCCTAGTCCAAACAAAGGCTGATATCTTTAGTTTATTTTTGATGCTAAGAGGCAGTCAGGTAATGGATGACTAGCCTGTGGGAGATCAAGGACAGTGTGTGATGCTGTGTGTGATGCTGATATTTTCCTGTCCAGATAAAAATAGAACAACCTAACATTCGTTACCTGCCCATCAAAGGTGCGGATGGCTCTGACTCCGCTGACTGAACAGGAGCCGATACTTTTAGGTTCACAGGAGGCGGAGCCGTCTTTCAGGACGCACGTCTCATGTTCTGAGCAGTGGAAGGTATCAACGCACTTTATGTCTCCCTCTGAGCACGTGCACCGAGTGTTACAGGACTGATGGGGGTAGAACACCTGGGGACAGAGGACAGGTGAGTGAGGGGACCTGAACACAGAGGTCAGGCTCCATCAGCTGGTAGGACCCATGCCGGCAAACATCAGAATAACAGGATGACAAATGAATAAATAAATAAATAAGTCAGTGACCAATAAACTTTAAAGCATGTGGACCTAAACTACATCAAACCAGGACCTCAGCACTGGCCTTAGTGAATGACTAAAGCAGACACTGACAGAGAACTACAGTAAATGTTCTCTCAGCTTATTTACCACTTCATCTTGTTGTTCATGTGATTTACTGAACGTCTCTTTCATAAACAACCCAGGTTATCTACTCTCCAGGTGTAGTGTTACCTGTCCGTTCTGGTAGTACCGCCCCTCGTCCTCACAGCCACACTCGGCAATAGGAACACACTGGTCGTTGCTAAGAACAAAACCGTCTTCGCACACACAGCCCTCTGTACAGGGGGCGCTCTCGTCACAGTTGTCAGGCGGGGCCAGGCCGCTGCATGTGTCCTGACATGGGGAGGCGCACTGCTCGTAATGACTGTTAGGGCCACATGATGGCGCTGCAGAGTCATAAAGAGTGTTAAATGAAATAAGGAAACAACACCACAGGACTGATTACCACTGAGATCATGATCTTTACAAAAACTAGAGATACTGGATGTTGGATGTTTTGCTGATAGCTAACATTTCTAAAGTTGTCTTTACAGACTCTGATTTTAATACTGATACTTACAGTTTCTACCTAAACTCCACTAACATAAAGTAACTAACCCCTCAGAGACTTTGTTTCAGATGTAAACCTCTGTATTTGTGTACAAATTGGATTTTAGTGTCATAAACATTTTAACTCATGGATGGTGTTGTGTCTCAGGGCTCTGTGGATTACTGAAATCAATCTCAGACACCTGTGATCATTAGTTTGCCAGGTTAGTCCAATTTAAATAAAACTACTTAAGATGGAAGTTCCAAATTATTAAGCAGGCCACAGGTTTCAGCAATATGGGAAAGAAAAAGGCAAAATCATAGCAAAATGATCTTCATGCATGACAATGCTCCATCTCATGCTGCAGAGAATCCCTCTGTGTCATTGGCTGCTATGGGCATAAAAGGAGAGAAACTCATGGTGTGGCCCCCATCCTCCCCTGACCTTTAACCCTACTGAGAACCTTTGGAGCATCCTCAAGCTAAAGATCTATGAGGGTGGGAGGCAGTTCACATCAAAACAGCAGCTCTGGGAGGATATTCTGACATCCTGCAAAGAAATTCAAGCAGAAACTCTCCAAAAACTCACAAGTTCAATGGATGTAAGAATAGTGAAGGTGATACCAAAGAAGGGCTCCTATGTTAACATGGAAGTTGTCCTGTTAAGATGTTTTTGATTGAAATAGCTTTGATTTCAGTAAATTCACCAAATGACCATTTTCAGTTCTTTAAAACCTATAAAATCTTTTTAAAACTCTGTTGTGCATAATAATTTGGAACAATGAATTTTGAGTTTCTTAATTCTTGAAAAAAAATAAAGTCATTGGGAAGTTTGTTTAATAAAATTTGAATTATGCTCTAACGGCTGATGACTTGAAAAATTTACTGACTATCATTTGCATCAAATATTTAGGAAAATCAGAGAAAATAACAATGTGGAACGCGGTGTAGTTGGTAGTAGCGTTGATCATTTATGGTCCAGAGTTTGACATTCTATGTTTTGTGTTAAAATGTGCAAAGTGACTGTCCTCTACTGTCTGCAGAATTATTTTAAAACATTTCCCCAGGCTGATCTGGTGCTCTGTAACCACCCACGGCGCTACTATTGGGCCTGGGTGGGCCTGGGCCCATAGTAATTTTGGACACAGCGTTAGTTTTCATTCTGGCTGTTCATCCAATAAGCAGCCTGAGGAAAGCTTTGAGTGAAATCTTCTCAGCCAATCAGAGGATTGTACCCCACATGTGGATTCTTAAGCCTGCCCACAGGCTGCATCGTCACCAGCAAGTGATCCAATGAAATAAATGATAATGATGCGCAAGCTCTTCAAGCAGCAAGCTCAACGAGACGTCAACATGGCAAAGCAAAGCAGCTTGTTTTATTTAAATTCACTGAGAAACGCTCCGAGGAGCAGGAGGAGGAAACTCCTGCCATTTTAAGTAAAGATACTAGTGACGAGTTACTGCCAGCTCAGCCGCCCTCTCCCCATCATGTCCTCGTAGCCACCCCCTGACACCAGCAATGCAAGTAACAGGCTAACGTTATCGTTAGTTTCTAGCTGTCTGTATGCTGAGTTTCCGTTAGCCGGCATTTGCTGGTCATTGGCCGGTAAAAACGGCGGAAGTACGGCGGATAAAAATATAACCGGTGAAAATGTCCGGCAGAAAACATGCAAATGATCAGATAAGTAAATACTGAATACTTGCATATTGTATTTTGTGTAACCTAGAAGATATGTTGTGAGAATGCGTTAATATAAACTAAAAGTTGCCTAATCTTACTACGTCTACTGTCCTGCGGTGCTGGGGTTGTTTATCTCCACAGACAGCAAGCACATGGCTAATTGTGTATGCACAATGACGTCAAAGCGAATCTATCTCTCTACTGCGCCTGCTCATTACTGCTGGAGACTCTGCAGGGAAAGTTTGACCAGAGCTTTTGCATAAAGCAGAATTTTAAACTAAGTGAGGTTTTCCTGGTTAACCAAAGGCTGAATATCATCAGCGGTATGGAGGGATTTTGAGTAGTGTCATCGCTGTGAGTAATGAAGTGGCTGAAATGAAGGGAACTATATAGCTGAGCGTCGTAAACACCGATGCAGCAGCAGAGACAGAGAGAGGCCTACGCTAATTAGCAGAAGTAGTCTTGGATAAACCGTCAATGAGAGAAGGACTGGACCGGACTATCTGCTGTGGAGCTTTTATCTTTTGGGGACTAGTCCAAATAAACCAGGATGTTGGATTTACTGCTTTATTGGAGGCTACAGTGATATCATCATGAGGACTGATATTACAACTGACGGTAAGACTCATTTTTCATTTGAAATGTAGAGTTCTAACGCGGTGTCCAGTTAAGAGAGCACTTTTGTTATGTGTTTGAATGCTTCGTTGTTGTCGTTGGAGGATGGTATTTGGCTGTTTCAAGCTGCTTAGTTATGATAGCGGCCAGCTTAGATGTGCTAACAGGCTAACGGTGCTAATATGAAGCTAACTGTTGTTTTTTATGAGTTTAATGTGGGCGTATATTGTGTGACTGACTGCGTGTGTAAAGAAAAGCGCGCAGCTTTCATTTTGAGACTTTAAACCACTTACACAAAGAAAAAATAGAGAAAGTCTCTGTGCAGCCATTTCCAGGGTCCCATTATGTGTACTTGTCTACCACTCTGTAATAACAGGGTGATAATTACTCAGGTTTACTGTTGGCTTGGTTTCTACTGTCTGGGTTTTGGGTCAGGTCTGGAAATAAAAATGTGTCCTCAGTCCCGTTTAGCGCAGACTTGTATCGATGTATCACAGAATATCAGATTTATGCATTTTGCTGCTGTTAATGCAGCAAAATAATGTTAAAGCAAATGTCCGGTAGTTGTTCTAAATAGCCGGAATTCTTGAGGACTGCCGGTCATTTTGACCAGGGACAAAAAAAGTCTAGTGGATACGCTGGTGTATGCACAATTTCTGGAGTGAAAATAATATTAGCAGTAGGCAGAGGTAACTTACGACAGCGTTACGGTGTATGACTTTGTCCGCTTCTGCACTGAGCTGAGGACAGCGACACAAGAGCCACACAGGTAGGCTACTGAGTGGCTGTCCTCAGTACCACAGAAAAAGCACTGCAACGGAGATGAAGGGGAACCCTTTTTTGGCTTATTTTAACTGGCCCATCCAGTTTTCCGGAGGCCCACCCACAATCAAAATCCTGGCGCCACTAGTGTCTGTAACATATGTGGTGTCATCTGTCATCACCACAGAGCACAGCAGTTTCAACGACTGTTAACATAACAAGTAGAAGCCCACAACTCACTGCTGTTCTTTGTTCTTCTTTTAACGAAGAAATGTCGTCCAGTTCTGATAAAACTGGTGCTTTAGCAGCATCCACCCTCATTCATTTTCATTTTTCCCATCATGCCCTGGACAGACTGTTAGATGTGTTTTATACATGTGTAGTTGTGGTTGGATGTTTCCTGTTGAACAGTGATCCCTGCTGGGGTTCTTTTGATCATGTTTCTGTTGGATTGTTGTTTTTGATGGGAGACACGTTTGCACCATAAGTGAAGTTATCCACTGAGTTTGAGTTCTTGTAGCTGTTTCTAGAGAATGCATAGTGAATATGTTTGCAACTTCCTTGCTATGAGGTGGCTGTCTGCTTTGTTCTTGCTGAGGAAATCCACCTGACACAGATCTGAACGTCCTGGTTGGAGAGTTTACTGTACAGCTCCTAGGTGGCTACTCAGCACTGAAAGGAAACTTTAAATCAAATACATTTACTAACATTTACTTTTACTTGATTAGATTTATAGAACAGTACTTTTACTATTATGTTCATTTTAACCAGAGTAGTTACAGTGAGTACGATAGTGGTGCATGTTTTTCCATCTCTGTCTTTTGGACACATATCACCAAATCAACCGGATGTTGAGCCGTTGCGACTTTTTTATTAACCCCTTAAAGCCTGAAAACACACATTATAGCCAGAAAATTCTGATTTTTTGGGACCGAAATGTTTTTTTTTTTCACTTTCTACTGAAATCCAGAAAAATCCACATTTTCAAAAAATTTAACATTTATATTTTTTGTATCTCATTTGATACATTAGGTGTTTTTGGTAACTTATAATCCACTTGAGGGCATTTTTTGTTTTTATCATTTAACAGATTGTATTCAGAAGGGTTTTTTTTAGTAATTTATTGATCATATTGATTAGATGGAGGTATCACAAAAGTATGTATCAAATACGATACAACAGGCTTCAAGGGGTTAAACTAGACTGGAATAAGGGGAAATGTCCAGGTAAGCTGGAATAAACTGTCCCTACAAACAGTGCTTACCCATGTAAAATGTTATGAAGAGCTAAAAAGACCTTGTAAAAAATATCAAGTTCATGTACAACTGTGAGGGGGTGTGGCTTTGGTGGTTTGTCAGAATTTAGCATCTCGCCATGTAACAGGATGTAACTGTTATCCAAACATCCTGGGTAAAAACTGGTGCAGTTGTACTTGTGTGACAACATTTCTGTATCCAATAGAAAAGATGTCATACTATTTTATAACGATGATGAAGTGTTGAATTTTCACCGTGAATCTGGTCTGGATAAGCTTGTATTCATAGCTCTGAATTTCAAAATGTTTTTGTAAAGTTCACATTTGATGAAATGGCTGTAAAAAGTAACGGGTAAATGGATGGACGACTCTTATAGTGTCTGACTTACGACAGAGCTTCTGTGTCCTCCAGCTTTTAATTTCAGCTCCCGCCTCCTGACAGGACTGACTGAAAGCTGATAGGCTGCTGCACAGAGCGGACGCGTGACCTTTGTATGCACACATGTCAAAAACACAGTCGTTGAGGAACGGTGTAGGGTCGAATTTAGCGTGGCACTGGCTGAAGAGAGAAACAGAGAATCACAGTGAAGAACAGTAGAAAACCCAAAGAAAAATGTCAATAAGTCAGAAATCCCCCACTTAAACGCTAAATTACATTGACAATTTTTCTGTGGCCATTTTGTGTGATAAAACTTAATCTAATGTGCCAATAAATAATATTCAGTTAACATTTGATCGATTTTATAAATCAATCATGGTCAATACAATTTGGCTTTTTGACCAAAAAATTACAAAAAAACCCTCTTTATGTCAAAGTGAAAACAGATTTCTACAAAGTAATGTCAATTAAATTAAAATATGTGATGTTAAATAAGTGACTGCATAAAAATTCACTCCCTTTAAAGTGACAGAGGTCCAGACAGTTGGTGCTAGTATTCTCACAGTTAGAGAAATAGAGATCAACTGAGTGACTGTAGTATAAAGACACCTGAGTCTGGAAGGTCCAGTCACTGGTTCATCAGTATTCCTGGCTACCATTACACCATAAAGACTGAAGAACACTCCAGGAACTCAGAGAAAAGGTTATAGAAAAGTCTAAGTCAGACAAAAACATCTCCAAGTCTCTGAACATCCCCCAGAGTTCAGTTAAATCCATCATGAAGAAATGAAGGAATATGTCACATGTGTAAATCTGCCTAGATCAGACCGTCCTCACAAACTGAGTGGGCGTGCAAGAAGGAGACTAGTGAGAGAGGACACCAAGACACCTATGACTACTCTGAAGGAGCTCCAAGCTTCAGCAGCTGAGATTAGAGAGACTCTGCAGACAACAACTGTTGGCCGGGTTCTTTACCAGTCAGAGCTTTATGGGAGAGTGGCAAAGAGAAAGACACTGTTGAAGAAAACTCAGATTCAATCTGGACTAGAGTTCACCTAAAGGACTGTGGGAGACTCCATGGTCAAGAGGAGGAAAGTTCTTTGGTCTGATGAGACCAGAATGGAGCGTTTGACCATCAGACAAACACACCATCCCCACTGTGGAGCACGGTGGCAGCATCATGCTGTGGGAATGATTCTCAGCAGCCCTGCAGGGCTTGTTAAGGTAGACAGATGAAAATCCTGGAGGACAATCTTATTTAGTCTGACAGAGAACTACAGTTTAGAGAAGATTTATTTTCCAGTCAGACAATGAGCATTCGGAGAAAGCTACACAGAAATGTTTTAAAGACAACAAGGAGAATGTTCTGGAGTGGCCGAGTCAAAGCCCAGACCTCAGTCCAAGACAAATTTGAGTCTGGATTTGTAAAGGGCTGGTCAGTCCTGATCCCTGATCAACCTGACAGAGCTTGAGCAGTTTATCAAAGAAGGAGTAAAATTCCATAGTCCAGATGTTTGAGGCTGACTGAGACCTATCCACACAGACTCAGAGCTGACTGAGACCTATCCACACACACTCAGAGCTGAGACTGAGACCTATCCACACACACTCAGAGCTGAGACTGAGACCTATCCACACAGACTCAGAGCTGAGACTGAGACCTATCCACACAGACTCAGAGCTGACTGAGACCTATCCACACAGACTCAGAGCTGACTGAGACCTATCCACACAGACTCAGAGCTGACTGAGACCTATCCACATACACTCAGAGCTGACTGAGACCTATCCACACAGACTCAGAGCTGAGACTGAGACCTATCCACACAGACTCAGAGCTGACTGAGACCTATCCACACAGACTCAGAGCTGAGACTGAGACCTATCCACATACACTCAGAGCTGACTGAGACCTATCCACACACACTCAGAGCTGACTGAGACCTATCCACACAGACTCAGAGCTGACTGAGACCTATCCACACAGACTCAGAGCTGACTGAGACCTATCCACACAGACTCAGAGCTGACTGAGACCTATCCACACACACTCAGAGCTGACTGAGACCTATCCACACACACTCAGAGCTGACTGAGACCTATCCACACAGACTCAGAGCTGAGACTGAGACCTATCCACACAGACTCAGAGCTGACTGAGACCTATCCACACAGACTCAGAGCTGACTGAGACCTATCCACACACACTCAGAGCTGACTGAGACCTATCCACACAGACTCAGAGCTGACTGAGACCTATCCACACACACTCAGAGCTGACTGAGACCTATCCACACAGACTCAGAGCTGAGACTGAGACCTATCCACACAGACTCAGAGCTGACTGAGACCTATCCACACAGACTCAGAGCTGACTGAGACCTATCCACACAGACTCAGAGCTGAGACTGAGACCTATCCACACAGACTCAGAGCTGAGACTGAGACCTATCCACACAGACTCAGAGCTGAGACTGAGGCCTATCCACACAGACTCAGAGCTGACTGAGACCTATCCACACACACTCAGAGCTGACTGAGACCTATCCACACACACTCAGAGCTGACTGAGACCTATCCACACACACTCAGAGCTGAGACTGAGACCTATCCACACAGACTCAGCTGAGACTGCAGACAGAGGAGACTACTAAATTCTGACTAAAAGGAGGGAATATTTATGCACTCAGTCACTCGTTTTACATTACAGATTTTTATTTAACTGACATTACTTCCTGGAAATCTGTTTTTAATTTTACAAAAAAAAGTTAAAAAAAAAAAAAAAAGAAAGAAAAGCCAAATTATATTGACCATGACAGATTTCAAAAACAAAAAGGGAAAAACATCTAAAGGGGGTGAATACTTTTTATAGGGACTTAATAAATCATCAAAAGAAAATGAAGGAAGAAGAAGAAGGAAATTATCCTGGCTAAACCGCAGAGAAGTAGTCACCTGAACGGCCCATTCTTATCAGAGATGATGCCACAGTAGCGCCCCTGCTGGTAACGAACTGTCATTGCGGGGTCACACTTGGGACATTTACCCCCAGGACAGTCACTGGTGCAGCCCAGGTCTCCTCCCACCTGTGTTTGAATATACTAAAGGTTATGACGGGAATAATACTGTCTAATGCTGTTAAACTTCCTCCTGTTTATAAAACGCTGTTTTCAATGTCATTTCAGATTTAGTGATGGTAAAAATCCAAATTTATAAAAACCTTCCAGCTGTCACCAAACTCGTTGACGTTGTTGGTTACGGTGCCGTCTGATTTGGTGAAGTCGTCTTTATGATTTCCGTTGTAGTTTCCACACAGGCCTGAAGAAGAGAAAAACAGGACAGTGGTCAAAAAATAAAATAAAATAATTAATATACATTTATGTAAGTATTTAAGAAAATACAGTGAATCATGGCCATGAGCTCACTGTTAGAATAAAACTCCTTTATGTTTGACACAGAGAAACCCAGGAGACTTACCGATGGTTTCCCCGGCATATGAGCTCGGAAGACTCAGCCTCACGTGACTCCTCCAGTCAAACCGGAGCGTCAGACCAAAGGACGTTTTTACCACGGCAAAGTTTCCCTCTCTGTGAGCCGTGAGTTCCCCGTCATTGAACGAGAATGGCAGGTTTTCTATCCGACCGTTCACCTGTGAGGAGAAGAGGATGACTCAACATAAAGAGACTTTTTTATATTACTGCTTATTATCAGACTCCCCCATTCATAAACAGCTAAAACTACTGAAGCATTTTTTAAAATTATTTATCAAATGAAATAATTTTCTTGGAAATTTGAGACATCTTTATTTAAATTTTTGGAAAATTTGTTTAAAAAATGTGAGGATTTTGGTAGAAATTTCAGACTTTTCTTTGTGTTTTTTGGGAAATATGCTTGGAATTCATTGAACAATAATATTTTTTTAAGTATTTACTTGGAAAATTCAGGGAATGTGATTTAATTCTGCAGGATTTTAAAAAGTTTTGAGAATTTGTCCAGAAATTTTGGAAACTGTCTAGAAATTTTTCAGGACTTTTATGAAAATTTGTTGTGAAAATTTTTAAATTTGGATTATATGCATCTCAGAATTTGCTTGGACAAAGTAGAGACATTTCTTAGAAATTCTGGTACTTTAAGTTAGATTTTAGGGAATTTGTTCAGAAGATCTGAGGAATTAAATAATAAATTCTGGACTTTTTCAGAATTGACTTTCAGTTGTGTAGAAATTTTCATGGGATTCTGTTGAAAATTGTCTGAGAAAACTGAAGGAATTCTAAAGGAATTCTTGAGGAAATCTTAAAAAATGCTTGAAAAACTTTTATCTAGGAATTTTCAGGATTTTAACTGGATATTTGCTGTGAAATTTGGGGACATTTTATCAAATATTAATTTGATAGTATTCTTTTGTAAAACTAGCTTTGACGATTTGAGGAGTTTGCTTTGGAATTTGCATGAAATTTTTGGGGAACTTTTATTGATGTGTTTAGGATTTTTCAGATACTTTCACCAAATTTAGGGGGAATTTTACTTTGATTTTATATGGGACTTTTCTGAAATGTTAAATAATTTTTGACAAATTCTTAGGGGGACTTTTGAATTTCTTAAATCATTAAACATTTTTGATGGACATTCAGAATTTAAAGAGGCTTTTTGTTCATGCTTGACCTCAAAAAGTCAGAAAAACCCTGGAGAAAAATAGGTTCACCAGATGTTTCTCAAAGATTTATGCCATTTCTTACAGACTGAATAACCTCAACAAACTGGCTACTGACCAACACACAGCCAGAACATTATCACATAGATCAACATTTTGTGTTGTTTCTGCAGATACTAGACATTCAGGGGATTGTTCATCAGTTCATCGGTAGCAAATTAAAAATAAATTCATAATGAAAATAACTTTCTACGAGAAAAGAACAGAATCTTTGTACT
>NC_054872.1:489869-569869 GCF_018320785.1 Cheilinus undulatus
CCAGCGTTATGAAAGTTCCACCTGGCCTAAAAATTTTTAAGATCTTAGAGTGAGCTGAGTGTGAGCTCTGAGATGTTTTTCAAAGAGCTGGTGAATGATGGTTGGATATTTGGGTATTTATATCTCACACTGGTGCATTTACTGGAGTTCTGTTGTTTTATTAACATAAAAGAGATGCTTTCTAATATTTTTCCACTTATTATTCCCTCTTTAGTAAAAGGGGGAGGGGCCTCATATTGGTCTTTGCCCCGGGCCTCCAAATGACTAAAAGCAGCCCTGCCTCACACCTGCAGCTCTCCAGACACAACGTTTCACCCTGCCTCATTCTGGAGCTTTGATTTTATATTTCTGCTCTTTTGACAGTATTTATTATCAGTAACATTAAAGATCAAATAAAACACCCACGTTTGGACAGCTTTCACTAGATAGTAGATATTACGTTATCTCCACGTGATCTGTGTGTGTTATGGTTGTTGATGCATTGATATAATTGTCATATGAGTGTGAGAAAGCATCAGCAGGAAGTGGCTGGAGAAAAAGTTAAAATGAGGAAATGGGAAGCTTCAATTTGAACCCAAGACAGCAAACCTCAATGAATGAGCTCACTGAAGGGACGCTCCTCCGTCAAGTGCATCCAACGGTAATTTACGGATTAAAAAAAAAATTAAAAAAAGGTTTAAATTTGGAAGTTAAAGCCTGTCTTCTTTGTGTGGGTAACAGATTTATTGATGTGACCTACTGTGAATCTTTACTGATGTCAGTGTTTACCTTCATAAAGGTTTTTAGTTAAGGTTTTTTTTTTCAAGTAAGCATTAAAAGAGCCACGGGTTGAGTATCACTGATCTAGAGACTAGTTCTACATCTATCCTGAGGTTTTGGCTGAATCCCAATTCTCCCCTTAACCCTCAATCTTACCCTCAAGCTCAACTCTCAGTCTTAACTTGCCCCTTGAAACCAAGTGTAAGGGCCATATGGTGACTTAGAAATGGGACACCCCTTAATCGCAGTTACGATTTTAGACTGAAGAGGGCAGTAATGTAGTGTGTCAATTCAGAGGAAGAAGAAAAAGGAGAATGTGTTAATACTCAACCAAATATCATGTATAAACACCTCAACCTCATACTCAGCTCAAAGTCACTGTATAATACGGACATTAGCTAATGCCAAACACCAGTTGGAACTTGTAGGCTTGTCTGTGATGGCACGGTTACTGACTTACGATTGTAAAAATAAAAGTAAATGTTATAAAAAGGCAAATAATCCATAAAATAACATTAAACTGAGCTATTGGGGTTGTTTATGTAATTTATAGATCTCTAGTAACAAAGAAATGTACATTTGTAGCTCAATTTCTTCCCCGCATTCACCGCCATCTTTCTTTGAGTGATAACCCTAAATACCAAAGGGGCTCCAGAACATCTCAAAGCTGAGGGAGATAAAGCCCTCAAACTCACCCCAACTCAACTCTCGGGAGAATTGACCTATGGCTAAGTCCTGCCCTCAAATGCGATGAGCCAATCACAGCGCGTATACCACACCAATACACTCGGACATCAACTGCCTGGACGTCCGTTGAAATGAATGGGAGAAAGTCCGTTTTCATCCAGTTTTATGAGTTTTTTTTTTTTTTTTTGAGATTTTAAGTTTAAAAATTGTCAAACTGTGTTCATGGGGCACATGCGACTCCAGCACAGGGTCTCCTGAGAGGCTGGGCGACAGAGTGTATTTTTTTACCCTTTCCTAAGCCACATCTAAACCGAGAAAAGTGTCTTCTTCAGATAAAAATTTTACGGTAGACCACAACATCAACCTAACGTGGATAAAATTACCAACATCTGCTCTAAGGTGAGCCAACATCGTATTTGAGGCAACATATTGTGACTTTGCTGGAAAGAAATATAAAGTTATCTTTAACATCTCTAATGTTAGCTAAAGTTAGCCTAATGTTAGCTCCTAGCTGCGTTGTTCATTGTGTCATGTTGCTTGTTGGGAGTTCATTGGCCTATTTTGTTCTAGTTTTTGTTCTTTGGTGATCGTACATCATTGTTAGCTGTTGTCCAAAGGGCTCTAGTTAAACTAACGTTAACTTCTGGAGCTTAGCTTCATGAACTTCTCTGTAATAGCCGAGATAACAAAGGTTGGCAGATGTTATGCTGAATGATTCAGTGTAAATACTGTAGCACCAAACTACCGGAGAGACACTCTGGGTAAAGACGGTAAAAAGGCCGTTATATTGTTGTCATATTCTGAGCCAAAAACCTGAACTTCAGTGGCTCTTTGATGCTGATCCTCTATCTTGACTTGACTTCTAGATGTGATCTTTCTGTCTCCAAAAATCATCCATGGCCTCCAGTGAAATGTCTCCTACTGTGACACTCTCTGAGGTCAATTGGGACAGCCCTTGCTCTTCACAGGAACGTGCATTTTGAGACTGAGGGTTAAGATTGAGGGTTAAGGGGAGAGTTGGGAATCAGCCTTAGTCTGTGAAAGACGATTAGCAGTGGTGTTTTACTGTAATTCAAGTTCAGGGATTGAAGATCCAGAGCAGTATGTCTGAACTGAGAGATTTTTTGTAAATTGTATCATGTTCTCCCTCCAGACACTTGATGTTTTTATATTTATCATAGGCAGTAATCAAAGTGTACTTGTCATTGACTCACTGGCAGACATCTTGTTCAGAATTCAGAGAGAAAAAACTCAATAAAATTTGAATTGTTATCAGTAAAAAAACCTATATAGTCTACTTTTTCAAAAAAGAAAATTCGTAGGACTGAATCAAAAAGGGAATCAATCAAGAATGAAATCGATAAGAAGCATCCTTATCAATAAAATCTTACAAATTCCCATCCTTAGTCTCCAGTCTGAAAACTAGTGGACTTTCCCTCATAAAACCAGACAATAAATCCTCAATTCCTGTTCTTTTGTTCTCATCTTTGAACACCAACTAGCTCAGGCTCCATGATTGGGTCCAGTTGGGTTTTCCAGCTCACTACAGTCTTTGTGTCTCTAAATTCATTACTCAACACCAGTACCTCCTACAGTGAATCTGAGAGTCTGGAAATAAAAACATACATGCATTACCTTTCTAAAGACACCTCTGCTGAACTCAGACTCCCTGGTTCAAACACAGCTAAGTTTATTCTGGGTTTTCCTGGTTTTTGTGGATTTTTAAGGCAGGTGTCCCCAACCTTTTTCCTCAGGGCCCCCCTACTCACATCGAAGTAAGCTAAGCCCCCCACAGACCCACACGGAAAAAGTACACAGCATTTAAAATAGTTTTCATTGACAAAATCCCAACATCATAGACCTATATAGACTCATTCTTGATTAAAGATCTGTGTCCAAACTATCCATTACATTTACAGTGCATTAGGACCACGCTTGGAAAAAAGAAAGACTAATTTCATGAAAAAGAAACAGGTTTAAAAAATTAAATCATTAAAAAAGGAAAAAAAAATAAATAAAAAAAAAGACTCTAAAAGTGGTAAATGTCCCTGAACCAGATAAGATTTTTAAGATTGTAAAGACCAAAAGTTAAAATCTGACCACTGTTTTCAGTTTGGTTTCTTGTAAATTTTTGACTTTACACTGCTGTAAAATTAAAATTTGAAAAACTTTTAAACTTTAAACAAATGTGAGTTTCTAAGGTCAATTCTGAAATTGTGAATTCCTGACTTTTGAAACATGGAAATGTAGTAAATATAAGACTTTATAATCTCAGAATTTGGATTTTTTTCCAAACAAATGTTTGACCTTTTTGAGTAGAAATCTACAGATTCTCCTCATATTTTAATTTTTTAGGTACTCCATTTTACATTAGGGTTCGTAATCATGATTTTTTTTAAATGAACATCTAATTTGACAATGTCAGAGCAGACAGGGTCCTGCGCCCCCGTAGGGGCCAGGTTGGGAACCACTGTTTTAAGGGGTTAATACACAGGTGTCAAACTCAAGTTCCAATTGCTCAATCAGGCCCCCAAGATGGTCTCATATTTCTTTTCTAACTGGCCCATCAGTCTGAGGTCTGCAGATTTCCTCTAGTATAAAAATGTGAACTTATCCTGATGACTTAAGAAATCTTTGTGAAGTCAAAAAATCTAAAAAACTAAGAAGTAAAAATATTTAAAGAGAAGTCAGGAATGTGGGAAAAGAAATTAATTTGTGTTTTAATTTCACATTTCCTATTTAGCTTCTCACAATCAGGACTCAAACCTAGGATTTAAATTTTTTTATTCCATACTTTGAGTATTTCAACTCATAATTTTGACTTCTCATATAATATTTTGAGCTTTAAGATTCATAATTCTACATTTTTAATTCATATTTTGACCTTTTTAACCAGTTATTTTGTATTTCATCTCATATTTTTAACTCCAAACTTTGACTTCATAATCCCATAGTTTGACCTTTAAGACTCACAATTCAAAATTTTGAATCATATTTTGACTTTTAATTTCCTGATTTTGGCTTTCTTTCTAATATATCTGCCTTAAAAAAACATTGTTTTTCAATTTCAATTTATGTTTTGACTTTTTTAACTAATAAATGTACTTTTCTCAGATTGTGAGCCTTTACATTTATCTTTCTAACTTTTTAAATGTCAAAATGATCTATGCTAGGTTTTATTTTTGTGTTTTATTGTTGGTGAAATGAGGTTGACAGTTTCTGGTTTAAAAGGTGACCCTGTTAGGCCCTCAGGTCAGACCTGAATCCAGAACCCGGCCCCTGCTGTGACTGGGTTTGACACCCCT
Source organism: Cheilinus undulatus (assembly GCF_018320785.1). NCBI lineage: Eukaryota > Metazoa > Chordata > Actinopteri > Labriformes > Labridae > Cheilinus > Cheilinus undulatus. Next base: position 494,621 of record NC_054872.1, read on the forward strand.
GGGTAAAGGATTCTAACTGTCCTGGATGACTTACTGCAATTGGACTGCTCCCTCCACTCAGCAGTTAGATTTACACCTTCTGACACACACGAATCGTAGTAACTCTTCAGGTTATCACAGAGAACCCTTCTGGCACCTTGACGGAGAAAGAACACACATAATAACATGATTTGTAACAGGAATAACTTTGAGTTCAAACATTTTTCCTAAAATCCTCATTTAAAGTCTAAAAAAAAAAAAAAAGACAGCCCTGTGGATGATCCAGCTAACTTTTCCTTGTTGTCTGCTTCACTGTCCTCCAAATCCATCTGGGAACATTTCCGTGAATTGTGTACCTTTATTGACACAGACATCGTAGACACAGTCGTCCAGGAAGGTGGAGGGGTGGACGTGCTCGTGGCAGGCTCTGAACGGTCCGTCCTCTTTACTTATGAGTCCACACAGCCTGGGTTTCTTGTAGTGTTCCTGCTGCTTTGGAGAGCAGTGAGGACAGCGACCGCCGCAGTTATCGTGACAAAACAAATCAGAATCCTTTAATTTCCAGTTCTTTATCATCTCTAGGACCATGGGGATGCTTTTACCTGCAATGTACAAAAACCAGACAACCTTGGTGGAATGTAAGTCTTCCTGGGCAGGAGCAAAACGACTTGTTCCACATATCCATTCATTCTTTTAACCATTCTTCCTGCTCACCTCGGGGTTCTGGCAGGTCATCCTTCTTGTCTCCGTTGTAGTTTCCACACAGTCCTCCCATGTGGTCGTAGTAAGACGAGGGCACTTGGATGATCAGCCTCATGTTCCAGTCGTATTTCACCACCAGGTTGAAATCTGTGTTGAGGACGGCGTAGCCCCCGCTCTGAGTCACCTTCACCTTCCCTCCTAGCAGACTGACTGGCAGGTACTGAAGCTCTCCGTTCACCTGGGGGGACAAACTCAACATTTACTGCATCAAATGCTACATAATGTTTATAATGGTTTACATAATGATAAAAGATTAAAACTGACATCCTGCAAAATGATTAAATGCACAATTTCATTTTTGTTTTCAACGGATTATGTCTGATTTGGGATTGCTTCTTTAAGTCAGGAGTGTTCAAACTTTTGTTCCCCGAGGGCAACATGCCGAAAATATCAGGATGACGGGAACCCTCTGATATCCCTCCTCTTCAGTGAGTTAAAGTAACCTCCAATTTCCACATACAGCAAATTGCCGGTGAATCGTACCGTGGAGCGCATCACTCCCTCTCCAGTCTATCAGAGCATTTCCACAGCTGGCGCTCCAGACCGGCGCCAGCTGTGGAAATGAGAGATGTGCTGCAGGTCTATTTTCAGCTGCCAAACCGCGTCAATACCCAACAATCAGAAAGCTCCAGAAGAGGAAGTCACAAGCGTAGAATATCCAGTTCTTTCAAAATAAAACACATTGTACGGACTCCTGATTGTAAATCATCACTATATCAACATTATGTCTCAACCTGCAGCAGGAGGGAAGGGTCACCAAGAGGTCAGTGGGTAACAGAGCTACAACGGCGCCATTGACAAGGAAAAGTTAACTTTTGAGGACATTTAGCCAAAGAATTTAACATAAAACCACAGATCCTTTAGGCAAACATGAACCTTTTTACCTTCCTAATGTAACCTACTCAAAATAACATCTTTAGAAGCTGAAATTCATTTTAAGCTGTTTTATCTACAGTTTCTAGCTTTGTCCAGAAGAGGGCGATAGTGGTGCTGCAGAGCAGATAGTACTACAGCAGCACGTCCATGAGAGCGAACAGATCGACAGAGAGAGAACAGATGTGCAAGCAGAAACTACACATTTAAGTATTACAAACAACTGGTGCAAAGCTATTTTCAAGTTTTCCTAAGTGAAACTTGTCTTCAAAGGAGTTTCAAAGAACACTGGGTCGAGGATTGCAGAGGATTCTCTGACCGTATGTTTGATTCTCTGGGGAGTGTTTAATACACTTCTGCCACGTGAACTAGCTAAGATAGCTCAGTCAGTAGCTAATGTAAGTTATCTTATTGTTTCTTTTCTGTGTGTTTTAAAATGTGATAGCTTCCAGAAATGACAGTTAACAAAAAACAATCGGAGTAAAACTGCTGAAAACACAGCAAGACACAGTTAATTTAAGATAAGATGCAATTCATGTGTTCATCTGTTTTGGTGTGGAGATGCCAGAGTTCTACATGTGAAGCTGTTTAGAATATTTGATGTGCAGTAATTTTCTTCATTGCTGTAAATTAATTTCTTTGTTTTTTGAGATGTTTAAAAATCCAGATCTGGTTTAGAAGAAAAGAATAGATTAATGACACATTGTTGTTTTTCTTATATCCATTGATTTGAGAAAGACACTGTGCATGTGACCACGTGGTGGAGCGTGTCACTGAGTAACTGAGGACGCATGCCAGAGCTGAAGAGGTATCTTAGCTAGGCAGGGTTGCAGAGAGGCAGTTCCAAGTCAGCAGACTGAATTGTTCCAGTTTCTTCACCAGGACGTCCAGAAGAGCACAAGAAAAAGAATATTCAAACACTGCAGTGAAAGAAAAATCACACTACCTGGGTAGATGGACAATTTTATCTAAATTGGTTTGTTATTTTCTCAGAGCTCTGAACCTTTTACATTTTTTAAATTTCTTTATTTTGGGTATTTTTTTTCATCAATTTGAGAAAGCAAGAGGAGCAGAAACTGAGTCTCCAAAACTTAAAGGACAACACAAAGGAAAAATAAAACAGGAACTGAACTGATATAAAAAGTGCACAAACAGAAAGAAAGAGTTTAATGTTCAAGTATTGTGTTGAATAAACACCAGCAATTTATTTATTAAAGGTGCAGCGTGTAGAGGTTGGCAGCATTTCACTGAACAGAAACAGTGTAAATGGGATATGAAGTTTATGTATTTATGTGAAGTATGTTAAAATAAGTGCACAATCATCCCCTTAAAACTTTCGTTTTCTTTTTACAAAATTAGAAAAAAGCTTTTTAAATTTACATTACCGCGGGTTGTGCTCACGGAGGCTGACATAACGAACCGCCATGTTGTCTACGGCAACGTTTTGAGGACAGAAAAAGCGAAACGCAATTTTTAAATACAAACCTGCCCGCTGGTCTTGAAATCTACCTGGAAGGCAGGCGGAGAAGAAGACTGACCTATAATCTATAAAAATAATGGTTACAAATGAATGAATAGACCCTCACCTCGTCACTGCTGTAAATGGTGTCCAGCTCACAGTCCTTTTTGGTCTTCACAGGCTCTTGTCACTTAGATGTGATGTTTTTGTAACAGATCGGCTCATTCTAAAATCTGAACGCTAGATGTCGCTAAAATTCCAATTTCTACACACTGCACCTTTAAAAGTAATCAGGATATCTTTATTTCCCTACTTTCCTCCTCTAAAATAACTTTAGTAGGCATTTTCTCTATTTTAGTTCACATAGAAGTGCTTACACTAATGTACTCACTCAATATCATGGACTTATACTGGAGAGGATGATAAATTAACCCAAAAAGGTAAAATAGTCTGCTGCTGACATACTACTCCAGCCCGAACTCACAGTTCTCCCATGATCTCTTCCTGCTGATCTGAGTCTGTGGTCTCCATATGGTTCAAAAATCATTTCAGATTAAAAAATCGTCTAGTGTGTGGCCGGCATAAAACTCTGACTAAAAATGTTTGTCGACAGCCTTTATTTCCATGACTAAAACTAGACTAAAACTAACAAAAATAGATCTGTGATGACTAAAACTGACAAAAACTAAGTTTAGTTTTCATCAAGATGACTAAAACTTGACTAAAATGTAAAGTAGTTTTCATCGGACATTCAAAATCCTGATATTTTTCCACTGTGGGTAAATCTGTCAAAAACAACACATCTGTATCTGTTCTGTCTCTCAGCTGTAGAAAGCAGGGACCCCAGGTTTGGCAGGGTGCTGAGAACACACTACCATTTGGTACCAGATTTAGGCAAGAGAATAAATGCTTGGACTAAAAGTTAAGACTAAAATGTGAGGACTTTCATGGACCAAACTAGACTTAAACTAAAAAGGGTAGAAATGACTAAAATGTGACTAAAACCAAAAGACGTGTAACCAGAAGACTAAGACTAGTAGGTTGGTAGGCGTTGGTTCATAAATGTTCAGTGATTAGATAAAAAAGCATACATCACAGATTTACACTAGTCGATGACATGAACCCACATACTTTCATTATATTGGCTATCAACATGTCCACCCTTTATGTCTGAATTCATTCATTATAAAAACATGACAACAATTTTTTCTTGTCCCGGTGTTTGTTTGCAGAATACAAATTTGTCCCATCTGGAGTCATTGTTGTTACAAAACTAGAGATGGGAGCTCTCCTACAGCCCACTGCTGGACTGGCTCTCTCTATCTCCCACGGACCCTCTGGGTTCTTTTAGTTGACTTTTATTAATTCTATTTTTGATGGGACATTTCTGTAAATAATGCTTGGATTTTTCTGTCCAGCCTTCAGTCTTGAGTGTTGCCCCTTTTTCATACCCTGCTGCTATCTATTTATTTGGTTCTTGGTTATTTCCATGGACTCATCTGCCATCATTGGCTCCCAGCTGCAGTTTAAACACTCCTGCTTTAAGTAACAACATCTAAGAAATAACTCTGATTATGTTTTTTAATTTAAATATCACATATCAATTATTACAGTGTGTTACCTCTACTCGTCCTCTGTGTTTGCTGATGACTAAGGTCTGATCGTAGACAGTGACGGTCACAACCCTCACAAAGGAAACTCTACGGGTTCCTCGGTGGTTGTTCTTGGTCGTGATCGTGAAATCAGGAAGGCCGGCTGCTTTCTTATCAACTGTTGCCATAACGTAGGTACAGGAGCCCTGAAAGGAGTCGTAAAAGCTCATTAGAAAAAACTTTTTAATATGGGTTTATAAAAGCAATGGAGAAGTGAGCACAAAATACTGAGAAAAAAACACAAAAGTTAGACATCTGACAAAGACGTCAAAATAAAGTAATAATTCTAAGATTAAAGACAAATTTAAATATTCATTTCAGAGTTCAGATATTAAAGTTATAATTCTAAGATTAAAAACAGATTTAAATATTTATTTCAGAGTTCAGATATTAAAGTTATGATTCTCAGATTAAAGACAGATTTAAATATTTATTTCAGAGTTCAGATATTAAAGTTATGATTCTCAGATTAAAGACAGATTTAAATATTTATTTCAGAGTTCAGATATTAAAGTTATGATTCTCAGATTAAAGACAGATTTAAATATTTATTTCAGAGTTCAGATATTAAAGTTATTATTCTAAGATTAAAAACAGAGTTTAAGATTTATTTCAGAGTTCAGAGATGAAAGTTATAATTCTAAGATTAAAGACAGATTTTTAAGATTTATTGGCGGTTAGCGGCTGTGCGCAATCAACTCAATTGTGCACATCTGTGGCATATCTGTCTACATAAGTACACAGACTACGCTGAAGCGTCTGCCCTTGTGGAAGCCCAATTGTGTGAAGACCACATTGGGTAAAGACCAGCGAGTCTACCTGTGCGAGTCCACCGAGCAAGGCCACCGACAGGCAGCACTGCCTCATAACAGTCTAACGCACCTCAGCAGTCTAACGCAACATGTGCAACCAAAAAATACAAGTCATATATGGGAACAGAAAGAAGCACAATAGTTACAGAAAACGAAACCTGTATAATCTATCCACTTTGCAGAATGCCTCTTTTCCACAACCTTTTATCACAGTTGGCCTCTGGAACTGCCAGTCTGCAGTTAACAAAGCAGAATTCATCAGTTCCTCACTAAACTGTCTGACATTCAGGTCCTAGCCCTGACAGAAACTTGGGTCCGTCCTGACAACTTAGACAACTTTATTAGACAACTTAGACAACTTTATTGTGGAACTGGACATGTTACTCTCAGACATCCCTGATGATGCCACACCATTGGTTGTCATGGGTGACATGAACATCCACTTGGATAGAGCCCGGGCTACTGATTTTATTTCACTACTGTCCTCCTTTGACTTGAAACTGGTTCAAACGCCTCCTACACACAAGGCTGGTAATACACTGGATTTGATTCTAACTCGCAATTTCTCCACGGTTAATTTGAGTGTAACACCACTTCACCTCTCTGACCACTACTTCATTCAGTTCTCACTTGGCTTACCTGAACTTCAACAATCTACTACTCAATTAAGATCATACCGCAGAAACCTTCAGGCACTTGACCCAACACAGCTGTCTGACGAGGTCTCAGCTGCACTAGCCTCATGTAACGAGTCCTTCACACTCACTGTTAACGAGGCCACAGACACATTCTGCTCCTCACTGACCTCCTCTCTGGACAAACTCTGCCCTCTGGTGTCTAAGCCCATTCGAAATACTCCACCTTGTCCCTGGCTCACTGAGGTCATCAGAACCCAAAGGGCAGGGCTCAGGGCGGCAGAGAAAAAAATACCACTGCTCAAAAAACCCACTCTCAACCCAGCCCTGGTTGAAAATTACAGGCCGGTCTCACTTCTCCCATTCCTATCAAAAATACTGGAGCGCACAGTCTTCAACCAGCTCTCAGAACACTTGCAGAACAATGATCTACTTGATCAGAATCAGTCTGGCTTTAGGCGGGGCCACTCTACTGAAACTGCACTTTTGTCTGTAACGGAATCACTTCGTTTGGCCAGAGCAGCTGGCCAGTCCTCAGTTCTCTTACTGTTGGATCTGTCTGCTGCCTTTGACACAGTAAACCACCAAATCCTCCTCTCCACACTCTCTTCACTTGGTATCTCAGGATCTGCCCTACAGTGGTTTAAGTCCTACCTCACAGGGAGATCTTTTAGAGTATCATGGAAGGGAGGAGTGTCTAAACTGCATGGCTTATCAACAGGGGTGCCTCAAGGGTCTGTGCTTGGTCCCCTACTTTTCCCAATATACACCACCTCACTTGGTGCAATCATCCGCTCCCATGGCTTTTCTTATCACTGCTATGCAGACGACACACAGCTATCCTTGTCCTTTCCACCAGATGACACAACTGTCTCAGCTCGGATCTCATCCTGCCTTGCTGATATTTCTAAATGGATGAAGGAACATCACCTTCAGCTCAGCCTGCCCAAAACTGAGCTTATTATCATCCCAGCCAGTCCCACTATGGAACCGCAGATCAGTATCCAGCTTAGATCAATTAATCTCTTGCCCACTGAGTCAGCCCGAAATCTGGGTGTCATGATTGATGACCAGCTAACCTTCAAGGTCCATGTGGCCTCGATTGCTCGGTCCTGCCGTTTCGCCCTCTACATCATCAAGATGATCAGACCCTACTTGACAGAGCATGCTACACAACTCCTGGTACAGGCTCTTATAATATCACGTATTGACTACTGTAACTCATTACTGGCAGGCCTACCTGCATGCACAGTTATACCTCTGCAGTTGATCCAGAACGCAGCAGCACGTCTGGTCTTCAACCAACCCAAGAGAGCGCATGTCACGCCTCTTTTAATCTCTCTACACTGGCTTCCAGTTGCAGCTCGCATTAAATTCAAAACTCTAATCATTGCTTACAAAGCAGTAACTAAAACTGCTCCTGTTTACCTGGAGTCCCTCATCCAGGTCTACACTCCCTCTCGCCCACTACACTCAGCCAGTGAAAGAAGCCTGGTACTTCCAGCACATCATGCTCCTAAGTCACTAGCTCGACTCTTCTCCTCTGTTGTCCCTAAATGGTGGAATGAATTACCCAACTCCATTTGATCTGCAGACTCCCTCTCTACTTTCAAGAGAAGACTAAAGACCCAGCTCTTCAGAGAACACTATGCACTTAGCTAGACTATTCTCCTCTGCTGTCCCCAGTGGTTGAATAAGTCTCCCAACTATAGTTAGCTCGCACTGTCCTGCTCTACTTCTGGGATCTCTTTGCCCAGCTCTTTGTGAATGACCCAGCACTTGGTACTTGGTAATTTGTTGTTGTGAAGTCTAATGGATGGCGATTAGAGATCCCACATTTTGCTTGATTCATTGTTGCTGTTTAAAAACAAAACAACAAAAAACAAAACAAAACAAAACAAAAATAAATAAATAAATAAATAAATAAATAAATAAAACAAAACAAAACAAAACAAAAAAACAAAAACAAAAACAAAAAAAAAACACAAAAACAACAACATATATTTTAGGTACTCTGCCTTAAACTCCACATTGCAGCACTTGCGTCCAATTGGACCTGAAGCACTTGATGGCACTTACTAATGTTGTTTCTTCTCGTCTAGATCTTTGCTTGTGTTGTTCTTGCTCTCGAATGTGTGTCACTTTGGAGAAAAGCGTCTGCTAAATGACATTGTAACATTGTAACATTTATTTCAGAGTTCAGAGATAAAAGTTACAGTTCTAAGATTAAATACAGATTTGTAGATTTATTTCAGAGATTAGAGATTAAAGTTATAATTCTAAGATTAAATACAGATTTTAAGATTTATTTCAGAGATTAGAGATTAAAGTTATAATTCTAAGATTAAATACAGATTTTAAGATTTATTTCAGAGATTAGAGATTAAAGTTATAATTCTAAGATTAAAGACAGATTTTAAGATTTATTTCAGAGATTAGAGATTAAAGTTATAATTCTAAGATTAAAGACAGATTTTAAGATTTATTTCAGAGATTAGAGATTAAAGTTATAATTCTAAGATTAAAGACAGATTTTAAGATTTATTTCAGAGATTAGAGATTAAAGTTATAATTCTAAGATTAAAGACAGATTTTTAAGATGTACTTCAGAGAATAAAGTCAGACTTCTGACTTTTCCTTAAGAGACCCAACTTTTAGTTTAGTTTAGTTTAATTTTGTTATCAAAGACAGTGTGCAATGACATCAATCATTCATACAGAGTAAGGTTGTCCCAATCAGCATTTTTGGCCTCCGAAAATCCGAAATTTTAACATTGAGTATCTACTGATACCGAGTCCATACTCATAATTACCTGGATTAGAGTTTGAATTGTTTTTGTTTACAAAAATAACTGCAGTAAACTGAATCACTACTAGATATTTCAAACTTATTCCATTTAACTCAGTACAGCCAAAATTGTTGTCAAAAACATAAAATCACATTTCTGATCAGAATGGTGTAATTGCTCTGTTTCACAAAATTTAGTTACATTTTCACTTAGAGCAGTGTTTGAATGAAGTCAGACAGTCAAAATCCACAAAATCCAAATCCAGGCTAACATCAGAGCTCTAAATGTCTGTAATGAAGCTAACGGCAGTGACGTGAGGCCAACATCAGAGCTCTAAACGTCTGTAGTGAAGCTAACGGCAGTGACGTGAGGCTAACATCAGAGCTCTAAACGTCTGTAGTGAAGCTAACGGCAGTGACGCAAGGCTAACATCAGAGCTCTAAACCTCTGTAGTGAAGCTAACGGCAGTGATGTGAGGCTAACATCAGAGCTCTAAACGTCTGTAGTGAAGCTAACGCAGTGATGTGAGGCTAACATCAGAGCTCTAAACGTCTGTAGTGAAGCTAACGGCAGTGACGCGAGGCTAACATCAGAGCTCTAAACCTCTGTAGTGAAGCTAACGGCAGTGACGCGAGGCTAACATCAGAGCTCTAAACCTCTGTAGTGAAGCTAACGGCAGTGACGCGAGGCTAACATCAGAGCTCTAAACCTCTGTAGTGAAGCTAACGGCAGTGACGCGAGGCTAACATCAGAGCTCTAAACCTCTGTAGTGAAGCTTAACGGCAGTGACGCTGAGGCTAACATCAGAGCTCTAAACCTCTGTAGTGAAGCTAACGCAGTGACGCGAGGCTAACATCAGAGCTCTAAACCTCTGTAGTGAAGCTAACGGCAGTGACGCGAGGCTAACATCAGAGCTCTAAACCTCTGTAGTGAAGCTAACGGCAGTGACGCGAGGCTAACATCAGAGCTCTAAACGTCTGTAGTGAAGCTAACGGCAGAGCTCTAAACGTCTGTAGTGAAGCTAACGGCAGTGACGCGAGGCTAACATCAGAGCTCTAAACGTCTGTAGTGAAGCTAACGGCAGTGACGCGAGGCTAACATCAGAGCTCTAAACCTCTGTAGTGAAGCTAACGGCAGTGACGCGAGGCTAACATCAGAGCTCTAAACCTCTGTAGTGAAGCTAACGGCAGTGACGCGAGGCTAACATCAGAGCTCTAAACCTCTGTAGTGAAGCTAACGGCAGTGACGCGAGGCTAACATCAGAGCTCTAAACCTCTGTAGTGAAGCTAACGGCAGTGACGCTTGGCTAACATCAGAGCTCTAAACCTCTGTAGTGAAGCTAACGGCAGTGAGTGAGGCTAACATCAGAGCTCTAAACCTCTGTAGTGAAGCTAACGGCAGTGACGCGAGGCTAACATCAGAGCTCTAAACCTCTGTAGTGAAGCTAACGGCAGTGACGCGAGGCTAACATCAGAGTTCTAAACCTCTGTAGTGAAGCTAACGGCAGTGACGCGAGGCTAACATCAGAGCTCTAAACATCTGTAGTGAAGCTAACGCAGTGATATGAGGCTAACATCAGAGCTCTAAACCTCTGTAGTGAAGCTAACAGCAGTGACGCGAGGCTAACATCAGAGCTCTAAACATCTGTAGTGAAGCTAACGCAGTGATATGAGGCTAACATCAGAGCTCTAAACATCTGTAGTGAAGCTAACGGCAGTGACGCGAGGCTAACATCAGAGCTCTAAACCTCTGTAGTGAAGCTAACGGCAGTGACGTGAGGCTAACATCAGAGCTCTAAACGTCTGTAGTGAAGCTAACGGCAGTGACGCGAGGCTAACATCAGAGCTCTAAACCTCTGTAGTGAAGCTAACGGCAGTGACACGAGGCTAACATCAGAACTCTAAACCTCTGTAGTGAAGCTAACGGCAGTGACGCGAGGCTAACATCAGAGCTCTATATGTCTGTAGTGAAGCTAACGGCAGTGACGTGAGGCTAACATCAGAGCTCTATATGTCTGTAGTGAAGCTAACGGCAGTGATGTGAGGCTAACATCAGAGCTCTAAACCTCTGTAGTGAAGCTAACGGCAGTGATGTGAGGCTAACATCAGAGCTCTAAACCTCTGTAGTGAAGCTAACGGCAGTGATGTGAGGCTAACATCAGAGCTCTAAACCTCTGTAGTGAAGCTAACGGCAGTGATGTGAGGCTAACATCAGAGCTCTAAACCTCTGTAGTGAAGCTAACGGCAGTGATGTGAGGCTAACATCAGAGCTCTAAACCTCTGTAGTGAAGCTAACGGCAGTGACGTGAGGCTAACATCAGAGCTCTATACGTCTGTAGTGAAGCTAACGGCAGTGATGTGAGGCTAACATCAGAGCTCTAAACCTCTGTAGTGAAGCTAACGGCAGTGATGTGAGGCTAACATCAGAGCTCTAAACCTCTGTAGTGAAGCTAACGGCAGTGATGTGAGGCTAACATCAGAGCTCTATACGTCTGTAGTGAAGCTAACGGCAGTGACAAGAGGCTAACATCAGAGCTCTATACGTCTGTAGTGAAGCTAACGGCAGTGACAAGAGGCTAACATCAGAGCTCTAAACCTCTGTAGTGAAGCTAACGGCAGTGACGTGAGGCTAACATCAGAGCTCTAAACGTCTGTAGTGAAGCTAACGCAGTGATGTGAGGCTAACATCAGAGCTCTAAACCTCTGTAGTGAAGCTAACGGCAGTGACGTGAGGCTAACATCAGAGCTCTAAACCTCTGTAGTGAAGCTAACGGCAGTGACGTGAGGCTAACATCAGAGCTCTAAACCTCTGTAGTGAAGCTAACGGCAGTGATGTGAGGCTAACATCAGAGCTCTAAACCTCTGTAGTGAAGCTAACGGCAGTGATGTGAGGCTAACATCAGAGCTCTAAACCTCTGTAGTGAAGCTAACGGCAGTGATGTGAGGCTAACATCAGAGCTCTAAACCTCTGTAGTGAAGCTAACGGCAGTGATGTGAGGCTAACATCAGAGCTCTAAACCTCTGTAGTGAAGCTAACGGCAGTGATGTGAGGCTAACATCAGAGCTCTAAACCTCTGTAGTGAAGCTAACGGCAGTGACGCGAGGCTAACATCAGAGCTCTAAACCTCTGTAGTGAAGCTAACGGCAGTGATGCGAGGCTAACATCAGAGCTCTAAACCTCTGTAGTGAAGCTAACGGCAGTGATGCGAGGCTAACATCAGAGCTCTAAACGTCTGTAGTGAAGCTAACGGCAGTGATGTGAGGCTAACATCAGAGCTCTAAACCTCTGTAGTGAAGCTAACGGCAGTGACGTGAGGCTAACATCAGAGCTCTAAACCTCTGTAGTGAAGCTAACGGCAGTGATGTGAGGCTAACATCAGAGCTCTAAACCTCTGTAGTGAAGCTAACGGCAGTGATGTGAGGCTAACATCAGAGCTCTAAACGTCTGTAGTGAAGCTAACGGCAGTGATGTGAGGCTAACATCAGAGCTCTAAACGTCTGTAGTGAAGCTAACGGCAGTGACGCGAGGCTAACATCAGAGCTCTAAACCTCTGTAGTGAAGCTAACGGCAGTGATGCGAGGCTAACATCAGAGCTCTAAACCTCTGTAGTGAAGCTAACGGCAGTGATGTGAGGCTAACATCAGAGCTCTAAATGTCTGTAGTGAAGCTAACGGCAGTGATGTGAGGCTAACATCAGAGCTCTAAACCTCTGTAGTGAAGCTAACGGCAGTGATGTGAGGCTAACATCAGAGCTCTAAACCTCTGTAGTGAAGCTAACGGCAGTGACGTGAGGCTAACATCAGAGCTCTAAACCTCTGTAGTGAAGCTAACGGCAGTGATGTGAGGCTAACATCAGAGCTCTAAACCTCTGTAGTGAAGCTAACGGCAGTGATGTGAGGCTAACATCAGAGCTCTAAACGCGTCTGTAGTGAAGCTAACGGCAGTGATGTGAGGCTAACATCAGAGCTCTAAACCTCTGTAGTGAAGCTAACGGCAGTGATGTGAGGCTAACATCAGAGCTCTAAACCTCTGTAGTGAAGCTAACGGCAGTGATGTGAGGCTAACATCAGAGCTCTAAACCTCTGTAGTGAAGCTAACGGCAGTGATGTGAGGCTAACATCAGAGCTCTAAACGTCTGTAGTGAAGCTAACGGCAGTGATGTGAGGCTAACATCAGAGCTCTAAACCTCTGTAGTGAAGCTAACGGCAGTGATGCGAGGCTAACATCAGAGCTCTAAACCTCTGTAGTGAAGCTAACGGCAGTGATGTGAGGCTAACATCAGAGCTCTAAATGTCTGTAGTGAAGCTAACGGCAGTGATGTGAGGCTAACATCAGAGCTCTAAACCTCTGTAGTGAAGCTAACGGCAGTGACGTGAGGCTAACATCAGAGCTCTAAACCTCTGTAGTGAAGCTAACGGCAGTGACGTGAGGCTAACATCAGAGCTCTAAACCTCTGTAGTGAAGCTAACGGCAGTGATGTGAGGCTAACATCAGAGCTCTAAACGTCTGTAGTGAAGCTAACGGCAGTGATGTGAGGCTAACATCAGAGCTCTAAACGTCTGTAGTGAAGCTAACGGCAGTGATGTGAGGCTAACATCAGAGCTCTAAACCTCTGTAGTGAAGCTAACGGCAGTGATGTGAGGCTAACATCAGAGCTCTATACGTCTGTAGTTTAATGATGAGGTAAATGATGGGCTGGGCTGATCGAATCAAATGGCTGATCTCCAATCATTTAAAAATGCTTATATTGGCTTCAATCCGATTCATACAATCAGGACAACCCTGATAATAATAATAATAACAACAACAACAACAATAATAATAATCATAATGATAATATTATCATTATTATTAATTATAATAATAATAATAATGATAATAATATCAACAACAACAATAATTGATAATCTAGGATTGGACAGTGGCCGTTTTAGGGTGGGGCTTAGAGAGGGACAGATTGTAAAATATTTCAGAGTCCCTAAATCTCTTCAGTACTAAACAAAGTGAACAGTCAGTTTAAAGTTGTTAGTAATAGATCTATGGTAGAGTGTCACTGATAGGAGTTCCTTAGAGTTAAAAAGACACATTAATATTAATACAGATAAACTCTAAAAAGGTTATAGGCTGCTGATGGCGGGTTCATCTGTCCTGATCATACCTGGAAGTCGTAGCGTCTTCCATCAAATGTACTGTAGTGGGGGTCTCCCATTGCAGTGCATGTTGCTGAAGAAACAGCCTCACATTTTCCATTTACACAGCGCTCCTTTTGCTGACACGTTATGTCATCACAGGGATCTTTGGGCGGAGGTGGGGGGCCGCCAGAGCCTATAGAAAATACACATCACATGAATGTACTGACATGTCTACAGTCGCCATGGTTCGTGTTATTCCTCGGTAGCTGCACACGCGCAGCTTGATAGTGGTACGTCACGTATTTTGTTGCTCTGATTGGCCCGTAGAGATGTGACAGAGAACATTCATCCAATCACACTCCGAGGTTTTTTCAAAGCCTCTGCCTTTTCCCAAACGTTTCCTGTTGAAGCTTTCCCAGATGGATGTGTTTCACACATCCATCTGGTGTGTCAGGTTACTAAGTCTTTACTATTTCCTCTAACTCATTATAAGAAGATGCTGAGTGTATAAGGCAAGGATGGAATGTTTTATAAAACTATCAAAAGCAGAGCACAGAATGCTGGGAAAGCTGGGGATGTTGGGGTCTTTCCTCTACGTTTTTGCCAAATAGAAGACCGTATGCTAATAATGAAACAGACATGAAATATGCTGAACTTTTCTGTATCTCATTAGCCATGAAGTAAGAGGCTAGCGTGCCTCTTTAACAGCTTTTCTCCCTAATGAAATAAACATGTTGTTAATGGACACACTGGTATACTATTTAGACCAGTGATAGTCAACGTGTGGCTCTTTTGTGTCTTAATCTTAAATATGATTCCCCCAAAAAACCTTAGACATGGGAAACCTCAGAAGTTATTCACATAATCAGTTTGTCTCCCAGACTTATACAGAAAGCTTTAATAGTCAAACTTGATTGTCAAATTTTTTCAATATTTATCCCATATTTGCCTATTTTCACCTTTTTTTGCCACTTTCACCCAATAAAGATACCTTTACCATTAAATACCACTTTTGTCCTCTTTTTTTGCTCTATTTTTCTTCTCATGACTGCTTTTAGCCCATTTTAGCCACTTCTTTCTGACACTTGTTCCCATTTATGCCACTTTAATCGCATTTATGCCCTTTTAACTATTTTTTAAACCACTTTTCACCCATTAAACTACCTTTTCCTATTAAATACCACATATTTCCTATTTTGGGCTATTTTGCCACTCTTGACTGCTTTTTGCCAATTTCAGTCACTTTTCTCGTTTTCTGCCACATTTGGGCCATTTTTGCCACCTTTAACTTATTTTTATTACTATTTCAAGCCATTTTTGCCACCCAAATTGTGGCTCTTGCAGACGTATTTTTCAAAAATATTTTCAAAAAGCCAAACGTACCAAATGCGAAGGGTCAATCTGGGGCTGAAAGACTAGTTATTACTAGTTGTTATTACTGGGATGAGACACGTAATCCAGCAGCCTGTTGCACCAGCTCTCTTCAGGTAAGGTGTTACATCTGTTGAAACTAGATAAATTATTGATCTGGCACTAAGCTAATCTATCTTTTAGAAGATTTACACTGCTGTGAACAAGTATTTGCACCCTTTCTGATTCCTGAGCTTTCTGCATATTTATCACACTTAAATGTTTCAGATCATAAAAACAATTTTAATATTTCATAAAAGACAACTCAGGTAAATAGAAAATGCAGTTTCTAAAATATTGTTTTTATTTATTAAGGGGGAAAAAAATCCAAATTTATCTACCCTATACTAAAGCCTGCAATTATTATGGTGTTTCTGATAAGATCATGTAACAGGCATTATTTTATTCCACCCATTATTTGGGAGATAAAACCAGTTCAGCTATTTAGAACCATGACAGTCTGCATAGAGTCCACATCAAGAAATGAATGTGAACAAACAAAAAAATCTGATCTAAGCAAAAAAATTTTAAAAATGTCAGAATTCAGCACAAAGGCAAGCAGTGTGAATGTAACCAACACTTTAAGCTGATAGGCTTGTTCCTGGTCAGAGAATGACCAGACCAATCAGCATCATTAAGGAGAAAGGGGTGGAGCTACAGGTATGTTTTATTCTAAGTGACTGCAGTTCTGTAAACAGTGGCGTCTGTGAAGAGTGTGGATGCAGCGACAGCAGCAGTCTGATCAGGATCCCAGAGGGATGAGACTTAGATCCTGTGATCTTTGGTGAATCATGACAGACTTTACCTTTCTCACCAATCTCCAGCATTTAGATATAAATATTTATTATTATCATGATTTTATTCATTGCCTTTTTTTTTTAAGGTGAAGCTTGTCTGTTTGATGGGAGCGTTGGTGTGTTTACCTCCTGAGCAGATTCCAGCCAGGCCATATCCATGGCGAGTTTTTCCTCCATAGACGTAGACTGACATGAGAGCGTCTCCTTCCACCGTCACATGTCTCCTCATTACCCCCAAAGCCACATTCGTCCACACCCACTGTTTATCTCCTCTAATGGGGTTCCACTTCATCCTGGATTGGCACCGCCCCTCTGTACAGACCTTCACACTGCCCGCCCCCGTCCTCTCCGACACGATGGAGACGAAGCTCTTCAGGTCCCCCATCGCCTCCACCGCCCAGTCCGTGGACATCCCGTCGTTAGGGGTCAGAGCGATCAGGAAGGGGTTGTATGGTAGGTTGTTGCTGAGCAGCAGAACCATCACCTTCTTGGTGCTCTCTAACACCAGAGGATGTTTCTTATTCACCGCCACCTTCAACATGAGTCCCGCTTTCGTCAGAACACTGGAGGAGAGAAGATTGTAGCGTTTTTAATTTTCATCTGAGCCGAGACTTTAAAACACTCAGAGGGTTTACAGGTAAGTCAGTTATTGAGTTTCTGCAGTTTCAGCCACTCCCTCACAGAAAGGCAGTTAGGAATCCAGCAGAAAGAGACATCTTTTTAAGCACCACATCATGAGAGTTCACAGGACAAATCAGTGATGCTCAACGCGTGGCTCTTCTATGTCTACATTTGAAATATTATTCCCCAGACAACTATGAGAAAGGGAAACTCTGACCCAAGAATAACTGTCAAACTTAACTGTCAGCCTTTATTTTTTGTCTGTATATTTCCATTGCCCTTATTTGCATTTTGTAACCTTTTTTTTTAAACCTTTTTGCTTCTTTTATCCTGCTTTTTGAAAATTGCATTTTTTCCTTTTTCGACAGTTTAACTAATTTAAGGTGTCTCTTGCCTCTTTTTCCCATTTCCCCCACCTTTATGCTCCTTTTTACCAAATGTACTCACTTTTCACTCAATTCCCCCACCTTTTTGCTGCTTTTTACCAAATTTTGTTACTTTTTACTTATTTCCCCCATCTTTTTGCTGCTTTTTACCAAATTTTGTTACTTTTTACTTATTTCCCCCATCTTTTTGCTGCTTTTTACCAAATTTTGTCACGTTTCACCCATTTCCCCACCTGTCTGCTGCTTTTTGACAAATTTTGTCACTTTTCACTTTTTTCCCCACCCTTTTGCTTCTTTTAAACCAAAGTTTGTCACTTTTCACTCATTTTCACCAACTTTTTGCTGCTTTCTACCAAATTTTGTCAGTTTTCACTCATTTCCATCTGGTATGTTGTTTTTGTTCTATTGTGAAGAAATATGGGTTTATAAGATTTGACAATCATTGACTTCTTTTTTTATTTACACTTCACGACCCAACTTTTATGGAATTGTGGTTGTATGACAGATACCATTTAATAAAAACTGGACTAACCGTTTCAGTTGTTTACCGCCTGTGATCAGCGTCACTACAGCGCCATCTTCACCAGCGACGATCATGGCGTTGTTTTTGGCCTTGAAGCTGCCGGTGAAAGGAACGATGTATTCTTTACCCATTTGAGCCACAGGGGGAAGCTGTTCGTACACATGTTCACACCGTCCCCCTAGAGCCAGACACTGGTGACCGGCCAACACGGCCACGGGCTTTGTGGATTTGATCTGAGTTCCTGAAATAGACGTGCGACTTCGTACCAGGTAGGAGTCGTAGGGCTTCAGAGTGACAGTCACCGCCTTTCCTTTCCACCACCTTACCTTTCCTCTCAGCACCGTGTTTTTGGGCGGGATGATGGTGATGGTGTTCTCGCTGTTGCCATTTATGACAGCAACCAGCCCGTCAAAATGCTGGGAGCCTAAAGGTGTGAAGACATAGTGCTCTGTGCCCAGATTTTGAATTGGTGAAACTACTGCGCCGTCGCCACTGGCGAAGCGGCGGTTGAAGGATGCTACGGAGATGTCAGCGCTCGATGAGATTCGAACCGCAGAAGCTGGAGTGACGTATTGTCTGCGCAGCTCGATCTCACATGGCAGAGAAACCCAGCGAGTTTCACCGGCACGGAGGGTCAGCTTCCCAGAGAACTTTGCTGAGGCCACCTGTAGATCAACAAAAGAGTCAGAAACAGTAAAACAGAGAGAGATGGCGTTGTCCTTTTAAATACAGTCAGGCCACGCCTACACGCCGATGGTTTCAGCTGATTATGGTGACCTTTTGTTGAGTTCTTGCTGCTTATAACATGACAACAACATTTCAGGTGCCTAAAAACAGCAAGCGCCTTTAAGACTGATTGAAATTGTCACCATCTCAACTGGTACACCGTCAAAACCCAGACAACCTGTCCAGAAAATGATTAACAAAGATTTCAATCTATTTTGATACTAAATGTTAATCTTTGATGCTTTATGTGGACCAGGGTTTCCATTTGTACAAATTTACCCATTTGTACCAGGAATTTACCCATTTTTTGTCTGGTTTCTCAGGCAGACAAAAATATTTACAGCCAAAATGTCCAGCTAAAAAATACACCAATGGCTAAATCAGTGATAAGTCATGTCACATGTTGTGTTACCTAGTAGATATGCTGTGACGAATCCTTGAGAGACTGAAACACTGAACAACAGCGGAGACTACAAACAAAAAGACTGAGACATGATAGCTCAGACCGCACACAGAGGTGGTCTAGGACAGCGGTTCACAACTGATGGGTCGGGACCCAAAAGGCTGCAAAGCTTTTTATGGTGGGTTGCGAATGTGTGTGAAAAAAAAAAGAGAAAAACTCATCTACAGAGGCCTGAAGTGGACATACAGTAATTTCATACATTTATGTTTTTAGTTTTTCCTATGAGTTAATTTCAGTACTTTTCTCAAGATTTCTGCCTATTTATCCCCCTTTTGTTGGAACATAAAACTGGTTTACCCAAGATAACAAGGAAATTCTAAGACAGGGGTGTCAAACTCAATCACAGAAGGGGCTGGATTCTGGATTAAGGTCTAACCTGAGGGCCTAACAGGGTCCACATGAAACCAAACTGTCAACCTCATTTTTCATTGGTAATACATTATGGGGGAAAAAACTAGCACCGATGATAAATGATTTTGAGATTTAAAAAGTCAAAATGATTAGTTAAAAGGCTCAGAATCTGGGACAGAAAGTCAAACTTATTAGTTCAAAAGGGAAACACAAAATTTGATGCTTTAAAAAGGCAAATATATAAAAAAGGACGTCACAATCATGTTTTAAGGCAAAAATATGGCTTTAAATTTATGACTGTGCACCTAAAAGATCAAAATATGAGATTAGATTGAAATAATACATTGAAAAAGTCAAATGATTAGAAAAAGTCAATATTATAAATTGACAAAGTCAAAATATGAGATAAAAAGTCAAAACAATAGATTGACGCCATAATTATGCAATGCAAAAATTGAAAATATAAAATGAAAACACAACTTAGTTTCTTTTTTTCTAATTATTTTTACTCTTTATTTTTTCACGTTTATGACTTGAGGATATTTAATATCATTGAGGTTGAGTTTACATTTTTATACTGGAGGAAATCTGCAGACCTCATATTTTAGGGCCAGTTGAAATAAGAAGAGGATATGGTCTTGCTGGGCGGGTATAACTGTACCACAGGCCGGATTTAGCCCCCGGGCCTTGAGTTTGACACCCCTGTTCTAAAAGAAATGACCAAACGTCCATGCTATCTGAACAAAAATGTAATAAAATAAGATGCATGCATGCAAATCAATCTGTAATGATGTGCTTTTCTAACATGTTTGTTTTGTCTCGTCTCCTTGCTCACTAAGTTGTTATATTTAGGGTCCAAACATCAACGTTTTTGGCTGACCGCTGAGGGCAGCCCTACATATGGCAATGTTTGTGTCTGAGTGAGTCTGTATGTCTATCTGTATGAATGTATGTCACTGAGCGAGTGATGCTTCTGTAATGAGCCATATACTACAGAGTTGCGTTTGCTTGGACTGAATGCTGTCACTAATGGCTGCCTCCACTGTGTTAACCAGGCTCCAGTTAACATTATGTATGGCTCATCTATTCAGAATTGATCTATGGGCGGGGTTTACTAATGCTGACAGTCCTTTAATGGCTGCCCTTACTGCTCTAAATACTCAGGTATAGCTTTAGCCTCTGTTTAACCAGAACTGGGCCACATTTATGTATGACAAAGAATAAAACAACCTTGTAAGCAGGGCTTAATTTGGGCAGGATCCCGCCGGAACGAGATCCGGCACCTCTCAGATCGTGACCGGCACTTATTTGATTGGATCCAGCACCTCCAGGGGAGGCAGGTGCATAATACATTTCTGCCAGGGAGTGTGTAAACATAACACTGTGTGTTAGTTGTCTAGTGCAGTGGTTCTCAAATGGTGTGCCGCGGCACACTGGTGTGCCTTGAGGTGAGTCTAGGTGTGCCGTGAGATTTTTTTGCCTCTGTAAGTCATATTCACAACTATTCAGCAACACATGATTGATTTTTTTTTAAATTTACATTATCAGTATTTTATAAACATTTATTTCCATGTATGACTGCAAATTCTATTCGCCTAATTTAAAAATCCCAGTAACACCTTAAAAGGAATACCGTTTGTTAAATCAGCAGATGGGGGGATTGTTAGAACGACACACATCAAAAGGCTTGATTGACAGTTTTGTGAGGGAAACTGAAGGGAAATGGATTGTTTCTTTAAGCATATTAAACCCCAAAGAGCTGTTAATGAGAAAGACCCATGAAAAAAAAAGAAAAAAAAAAAAACAGCCAGTAGACAATACCATGATAATTATTTGTCATTTGGCTTATATTAGATATTAGATGACATCGTACTGAACAGATTAAGTCAATATTAGGAAATGATTTTTTAACGCATGTTAGGTTGTTTTGCATGGAAATAAATATGGTGTGCCTTGAAAACTTGGCTGGATGTTAGGTGTGCCTTGGGCAAAAAAAGGTTGAGAACCACTGGTCTAGTGTGTAGAGGAGTACAGACTGTGTGTGATTGTATGTTGCAGCCTGGTTAGGCAGGCCAAACAAAAAAGCGTCATATCAGCCTATCACATCCTGACTTGTGTGCAAAAGCATCATATCAGTAAATCACAGACAATCAAGCGCTGTCTTCAAAGTTAACACTAGCAGCGAGAGTTCATTTCAGCGAACAAAATTGACAAACTGACATTTACAAAGGGGAAAAAATAAACACAGCTGTGACTCAGAAGTCATCAGCAGCAGTCGCTGGAACAACAGCTGATGCACCTGCAGGCACTGAGTTACCGTCACCTGTACAGGCAGCTGAGAGCTGAGTTGAAGAGTTAGCAACACATGCTAGCAGGCTGCTATCACTGGGTACCTGAATCACAGCAGGACAAACGGGACAGCCCATAGAGAAAAAATATGATTAGAAAAAGTCAATATTATAAATTGACAAAGTCAAAATATGAGATAAAAAGTCAAAACAATAGATTGGCGCCATAATTATGCAATGCAAAAATTGAAAACACAACTTGGTTTCTTTTTTTCTAATTATTTTTAATTTGTTACGAGATAAAACAAGCTGTCAGCAGATCATTCAGTGATGCCTGAAATGTGTGAATTCTGACATGTGAGCTGTGCAGGGCTGTAGTTGCAGCCTGCCTTGCTGTCTGTTTTGGCATAGATATAACGTGGGCATGTGTGCTGTGAACTATGGAAGCAGTCCACAAATCTCTGCATGAAAAGGCACTAAGATGAGAGACAGAGGGTCATCCATAATCAGCTGATAGAAAAGTTTAGTTTTAGCAGACTAGCTCTGATTGGATAACAGAGTAATATCTACTAAATACTAAATGAAGTGACAGGTACAATTTGATAAATAATTATTTCAACAGACTAAGCTGTTTGTTGTGAAAGTTTAGCAATGTTTATGCTGAGAGAGGCTAAATGAGCTGTCCTTGGTGCTGAAACGCCGCTCAGAGGGAGAGTGAGGGAGAGAGACACTGTCCGTCGATGGGCGATTGTACGTGCTTTTCTGCAGCTGATTCTTTTTTTAATCATTTAGATTGCAGTCACATGATCTTCTTGGCCCGTTTTTACACAAGGCACTGATTTTTTTGTTTTTTGATGTATTCCATGATTTTTTTGTTTCCCCCTTACCGCCGGAACAACACCCGGTCTGCGTTCTGGGACCTGAACATTTACAAATTAAGCACTGCCTGTAAGCTGTTCATTTTGGGAAAGATGTTTTTACTCCTCTGCTGAGCTGCTTTGACATGACTATGTGATAATTGAGGCAGAAAAGGTAAACTTTTCTGAATGCTTGTGGCTGCTAGCCGAACGTTAGCTCAGCCTTAGCCAGACCGACATGTTTCTTCATCATATTTAGCACTGAGAGCAAAACGAAATGCTTTCTGCAAAAGAAAATGAAGATGCCCCCCCCCCACACACACTTTGGCATGACAATGTGATAGTTAAGGGGAAAGAGTTACTTGTTGTGTACAGCTAATGACTTGTTGTGTCCCAGCTAACGACTTTAGCAGGCCTTTCATTAGCTGAGACTGAGCTGAGTGGCGCTTTTGTCTGAACCAGACATGTCTGAATCCAAACAAGCACAAAGAGCAACACTGAAAGCTTTCTGTGACGGAAAAAAATGTTCTCTCTCTACTCTGTTTCGGCACGTTATTCCGATCATGGTGGTGAGCTCGTCCCGTTTATTCCGTTAGCTGTTAGCTTGGTCGTCGCAGTAGGACCACTAATGTTTAAAATCTGATCTAGGCGCTGTTCTTGTTGAAATCAGGGCACAGCGACAGCTTGTCTTGTGCAGAGGACGGCCTTTTGCTCTTCCCTTGTACTGTTGTCTTCCATTTGCGCAATAGCAAAGAATACAGACAGCGTATTTCCCCCTCTGTTTTCTACCTGCAGCTCTGCTGCAGCAGAGACACTGTGTGTCTGTGTTCAACCAATCAGATGTGGTAGAAGAAAGCGGGGGGGGGGTGACGCTGCTCAGTTTTCATCTCCACACACAGAAAGAAGGAGACAGAGAGACAGCAACACGTAGCTTTGACAGTAACCACTTACTATACCTTTGGCTAAAAATAAACCACCGACAATCATGACAAAGTCACTCAGCCAGAACTCACATTTCACTCAGGCATTTCAACAGGCATCACAGATAATTGCAGTCAGCCACATACTAGGTTTTACCTAGTCTTGTTTGCAGTGTTCTTTTGTCTTCATGGTGTAATGGTAGCTAACAATACTGAATCACCAGTGACAACTGATTGACTAACATTCATGAGATAAACAAAGCTGGGTTTTTTTTATTTAGGTTGTGATTTCTCTGAAGGAGGAGGTGGTGGGTCCTGATGCCTTACCAGTTGAGAACCACTGGTCTAGGATGTCTTCATCAGGACTGGATTGGGTCTGTAGATGCGATGCATTCTGACACACATTGGAGACCTGCTGAATTCTCCTTAAGAACAGGAGAATACAACAAAAAGAATGGCTTTCTTTATCACCTACCAGCCCCCCTCAGAGTGATAGGGGTCATGGCTCTGTTTAGAGATCTGGATTATGTGTCTTGTCTCAGTAAGAAGAGCTGGTCTTGGAGCTCCTAAACAGTTCTTCATGTGCTTTTTAAACAACCACAAGGAAACTGTCATGCAAACAAAAGCAGCCAGCAATCAGAACCAGCTCGTCTTTGAACAACTCCCTCTTAACAAAATGAGGGAGAAAAGCTGTTAAAGAGGCCTCTTAGCTCTAGCTAATTGACTCCTATTCATTCTCATCCCCAGCAGTTTTACTGGAGTAGGGATACCCTCCATCCATCATCCTGTGCTTATCCCGGTCTGGGTCCTGCAGGCAACAGGCAAAGCAAGTCAACCCAGACACCCCTGTCCCCTGAAACAGTTTCAAGCTCCTCCTTGGGGATTATGAGGCCCCAGGTTCTCGCTTCTTGTGAGTTCTGGGTCTTCCCCAGGGTCTACTCCCAGTTCGATGTGCCTGGAAGATCTCCTAGGGGTTGCAACCAGGGGGTATCCTGATCAGTCGCCCCACCACCTTAGCTGGCTCCTTTCAATACGAAGGGATTACGGCTTTCGGAGGCGCCACCTTATCGGGTGGAGGGGTTTATGTGTCTCAGGGAATACTAGGGGCTGTTGTACTTGGTCTCTCTAGGCAAGTTGCTCCCAGGTAGGGCTGTCAGTATTTATCTACAGTCAAATTTCATTTATCATTTTTTACAGATTTTGAATTATATTTGAATATTTATGCCCATTTTTTATTAATATGTAGCCTTTGTAAAATGTCCAGTTGCTTTAACCACCGTGTAGTTACACATTTGTCCACTAGAGGACCCTCCAATATTACGTCACAGACTGCAGTGAAGAAATAATGATTTAAAAGTAAAAGTAGTCAAAATTAATTTTAATGTATTTTTTCAACCACCTGTACTATTTGGAGGTCTTTAACAGGTATTCTGGTACTGATGTCAACTTTAAAACCAACAAAGAGGTTAGAAATTAAATGTCAAAATAAAATAAATGAATCTGTGTCGCTAACGGCGGTGCTGACATCATGTTTATAATGAACAAAACATTTAAAAATGTTGGTACTATCTTGTCCCTACATGTTTTTACCTAAAACAAGAGGTATCCATGTTCTCTGAACCAAGAACAGAGCGTTTTTGTTCACTATCGTCCCAGCTGGGGAGAAAACCATCCTCACCGGGATGCACAGGTAACGGCGCCAGCTGGGACAGGAGAGGATACCTGGACCTGAATGTTTTCCACCACGACAGCGGGTTACTGGCGGTGGGCATCGTGGTTTTACTCTCGTATGTCAGCATCTCTGTGAAGCCTCACTTGCCAAACCACCGCCATTGCAGCGCCTCTGTGTTTTGGTGTGAACACTTTATTGTTCATCATGTCATGTGACAAAACATTTGGTTGCTACACCTTCATATGGGTGAAGCAGAGACCAAGGAGAGAGGGGAGAGTCTGGAGAACGATTATAAACAGCAAAATATTTTAAAAACATGCTGGAATAGATGGAATAGCTGGAATAACTTCAGCTTTCTAGTATTAATGAATCTTTTAAATATTCGAACCACAGCCTTCGTCCCAGGGAGGGTTTCCAGACAAAGAGAGTTAACAAACCCTTATCAGTCTGCATAAATAGAATAAAAGCTACCTTGACTGCCTCGGTTGAAGAGTGAAACGTGTTCCAATTGCTTTGGGTTGGTAACTCGAGATACCTTAACCAGATGGTTCCCAACCTTTTTTCCTCCCGGCCCCCCTACTCGCATCAAAGAAAGCTAAGCCCCCCTCGGACCCACTCGGAAAAAGTTTTCATTGACAAAATCCCAACATAACAGACCATAACACAACATATAGACTTGTTCTTGACTAAAGATCTGTGTCCTAACTATCCATTACATTTACAGTGCATTAGGACCACTCTTGGAAAAAAGAGGGACTAATTTCAAGAATCAGGTTTAAAAAAATGTAATCATTTAAAAAAAAAATGTATGACTTTAGAAGTGGTAAATGTCCCTGAACCCCAATGATGAATTTTTAAGATTATAAAGCCCAAAAGTCAAAATCTGACCACTGTTTTCAGTTTGGTTTCTTGTAAATGTTTGACTTTACACTGCTGTAAAGTTAGGATTTGAAAAACTTTTAAACTTAAAGATATTATTTGAGTTTCTAAGGTCAATTTAAAAATGTTTAAATTCCGAAATTTTGATTTTTCTTGCAAATTCCTGACTTTTGAAACACTGAAATGTTGTAAATATAAGACTTTATAATCTTTATATATAGACTTTATAATTTGTTTTCTCTAAACAAATTTTTGACCTTTTTGATTATAAATCTACAGGTTCTCCTTATATTTTAATCTTTATCTATACTCTATTGTACATTAGGTTTGTAATCGTGATTTTTTTTATTATTATTATTTTTTAAATGAACATCTAGATTTGTCAATGTCAGAGCAGACAGGGTCTGAACCCCCCTGAAATCTAAGGCGCCCCCCCCCCAGGGATTCCCGGACCCCAGGTTGGGAACCACTGTCTTAACCCTGCCACAGAGAAAGATTTTAAAACCTTCACTGATTTTTTCAGAGTTAGAGACCTCATACATGGTGACATGGCTACTTATTTCACTGTTGTGGTGAAGAATGAGAGGATCATCTCAGACACTGGACCAGTGCGTCATGTCATTTGATGCGCTGCAGTTGCCTTTAACCCACACTGACAGCAGCACGCCAACGGTTAAACTCCCAGCAGCCACTGCATGACTGGGTTATTGATACCAGAGCTGGATGCTGGCTCAGAGATTGCCTCTTCGCCTCACTGGTTAAGTGTAAAAACAATAGAAGAAGAATTTCACCAGCAGCTGGAACAAAAGACGATGCTAAATGTCTTTTCTGCGCCCTCAGACTGTTTAAAACAGAGCTGCTCCTACGGCAGTCCAGATGGACAAAACAGCTGTTCTCTGGGGAAACTCTCCTCCAGCCATGACTGGTGGTTGGAGTCGAGTGGTTCCCTAAAGCAGGGGTTCTTAACGTTGAGATCTTAACGACGCCATTGTGGGTCCTGAGACACTGAGAGAGGGTCTCCAGATGCCTTAAAAAACTAGGAACATTTTTGAATCACACTGTTGCCACTTTACACCAGTTTTGCCCATTTTACCACATTTTTGCAACTTAAAACCCTTTCCTTGTCAATTTTAAACCCTATGCACCACTTTTTTGCCTGTTTTTGCCACTTCTTAACCAAATCTTGCAACTCTCCGCCTATTGTTGACTCTGTTGACACATAATTACCACTATTAACCCTTTTACCACTTTTTACGCCACATTTCATGATTTGATATGCCAATTTTTCACTAGTTTATGACTTTTTTGCCAGTTTATATCAATTTTCATCCCATTTCACCAAATTTCCACCTATTTTTTGCCACTTTAATGCCATTTTAGTCATGTTTGAATCCCCCTTTACTACTTAATAGGTACATTTTAGCCACTTTAACCCATTTTCACAATTTCTGGGTTATTTCTTGCCACTGTTTTTCTGAGTTTTGGCATTTCTAAATTCTGCTACTTTTAAAATCTACTTTCACCACCCTTCCCACCATTTTTAGCCATTATTACCCCATTTTAGCTTTTTTTTTTTTTTTTTTTTTTACATTTTTAAGAGGGCTACTTAGAACATAAATGAATTAAAAATAGTTTCTTTGATAAGAGTAGTTATTATTCAGGTTAAATATGAAATACCACAGCTTAACTTTGGCCATGATTTTGCTGGGCCCCAGAAGGCTCTCCCTTATGATCAGCCTTGTCTCCACATGACTATTCTAGAATATTCACGGCAGTGTTCGACCATCTTCAGGTACAGTGGGGCCCCCGGTCTCTGGAACCTTTATTTTGGGGGTCACGGGCTGAAAAAATCGAGAACCACTGTCCTGAAGTGCAATGGTGAGGCGTGTCCTCTGGAATCCGGCCACTGCCTCGTGGGTTTGTTCATAGGAAATAATGGGACAGATCGTTTGGTGTGTTTTGGGCTTAACAGATCACGTTCACAGACTTGTTTTGGTACATAAAGCCTTATAACGTTAAGTTACATGTCCATGTCCACCATGTTGAAGCAGAGCAGGGTTCCTACCTGTATGTGGACGGTGGCGTCGGCGTTGTAAGCTGTCAGGACCAGGTGGAGTCGGTGGTCTTTCTTGTTACTTTGCTGATAGTTTGTAATAAAACCAGTGATGAACTCTTTTCCTGTAGAACAGCTGTGACATACTGCAGAGAAGAGAATGTAGTTCATTATTAAAGAACATATGAAATTCTAATCATTAATATTACTGTAAAAATACCTGCAAAGAGTGCAGCAGCCAAAAACAGCGTGAGAGGCCTTAAATCCATGGCTGGAGGAAGAGAGTCATTATATCATTTTAACATAAGAGGACAGACATTACAGTCATCTTTACAGCAAAGCACTGATAATATTTCCTGTCGTGTGTTTTTCTGCATCTTTCAAATATTAAAGGGATCTAAAACCACTCCCTGTCTGAAATTATGTAATTCAAGATTCATTGTGCATTTATATTTTTCCAAAATGATTTGGCGACCCCCAGAAATCATCTCGCGACCCCACTGGGGTCAAATCATGTGTTTCAAATATCAAAATATGAAATAAAATTAAAAATCATGAGTTTTTAAGGTAAAAAATGAGATAAAGGTCAAAGTTGGCAGTTGAAAAGGTCAAAACATGAGATGAAAGTTAAAATCATGACTTTAAAAGGTCAAAATAGGATTTAAAATTTAAAATTATGAATCTGTAAGGTAAACATATGAGATAAAAAGTTAAAGTTATGAGATGTAATAGTTAAAATATGACATAAAAAGTCAAAACCATAACCTTTGGTCATAACTGCAAGATGCAAAAATTGAAAATATATAGAAAACATGAAATTCTTCCCACGTTCCTGACTGTTTATCAAATTATTTTTACTGTTTACTTTTTTCTAATTTTTATGACTCAACAAGGACATTATAAATTATTAAGGTTAAGTTTTTTTTATACTGGAGGAAATCTGCAGACCTCATACTGGTGGACCAGTTAGAATAAAAATATCATATGATCTGGTGGGCCGGGTCTAACTACACCACGGGCCGGATTTGGCCCCCCGCCTAGATAATGTAATAAATAAGCTGAAATTTCAAGAAAACAGCTAAAATTTCCTCATTAACATGTCGAAAAGGAGTTAAAAAATATACAGATACATGGCCACTCAGGGCTTCCATACATCATAAACTTTTAGCAACAATTTCTGAATGCAGTGATCCAGATTTGGGTCCTGACCCACCTGTTGAGAACCTCTGGTTTAGAATAAATTAATGAAATGCGTTTATTTGTTGAGATTTGTGAAAGATGTGGATGATACTTGCATGCAGAACCTTTAAAATGTGGCACAAAATTAAATATCATAGGTTCAAAGATCAGGAAAAGAAAATTTCTGACACAGAAAACACAGAAAAAGTGTTTACAATGAACTCTTCAAGAATTCAAGAAGGCAAAATGTTGGCAATATTTGCAACATCCTGATGGTAAGGTTGTAAAACTAAAATAAACGTAAAATAATGCCTTGTTTAGGTCACATGATCAACCTTCCATCAGAGTGTAAGCACCAATAAACAGAGAAAATGGTCCGGTTAAATCAGCAGTCGTGATTGTTTCTAACAGACAATAATCTTTCATCTAAACACATCTTATAAATAAAAATATGCTGTTAATGAGCCAAATGTCTGATCAGTCAAACCATGATGTGTGAAATCATCCGTACCTGCAGAAGGCCGTGGAGGGTGCTGCAGAGGAGGCGGCCTGGAGGGCCATTTTTATAGGCAGGGGGCATTGAGGGTTAAAAATCACACACTGCTGTTCCTCTGCGGCTGAATGAAAAGCACATTGAGTCTAGGCGTGTCTGTGTGTGCTGTGGTTTCTGCAGGAATAACAGACAGCATGGGAAAGGTGTAGCTGGAGTGGAGGTGTTTGAAGACGGTCCCTCAGGCGTGCCACCAGTGAAAACAAAGGAGAGGATGCCTGTAGCGCTCATCCTGAGTCATGTCCTCAGCCATGTCCACACAGTCAGGTTTCTACACGTCACTTCCAGAACATCTCTTCAAGTATTTCTATCCATACTGTCTGAACATCCTAGGAAATCAATAAATAACAGGAAGAGCAAGAAAAAACAAGAAAAGATACATAAAAATAGGCATATATTCATCATTTCTAATAGAAAAAAACACTTGGATCCCAAACAACAACCTCAGTTCCTACAGAAGAGGATGAGGGACACCTTCAGAGGAGAAAAGGATTTTTGGCAATTAAAGTCGAAATGAGGAGAAAAAGTTCAAACTTGTTATTACTAACAGCAGATCTTAGACAGCGTGTGTTCATGAGCTAAAGAGAAAGGATCTCTTTGTTGATAAATCCATTAAGTACAATAGTTTCACATCTTCATCCATATAAAGCAGGGGTGTCAAACTCAAGGCCCGGGGGCCAAATCCGGCCTGTGGAACATTTATGCCCGGCCCGCAAGATCACATCATATTTTCATTATAACTGGCCCACCAGTATGAAGTCTGCAGATTTCCTCCAGTATGAAAATGTAAACTTAACCTTGATGATTTAAAATATTCTCATTGAGTCGTAAGAAAATGAAAAAAGGGGGAAAAGGTCAGGAATGTGGGGAAAAAATAAATTTGTTTTCATTTCTTATTTTCAATATTGCATCCCACAATTATGACTTAAACTTGTGATTTTGACTTTTTATCTCATATTTTGATCTTTAAGGTTCACAATTTTAATTTTTAGGTCATATTTTAACCTTTTTAACTCATTATTTCAAATTTTATCTCAGGTTTTGACCTTTATAACTCCTAACTTCAATTTTTAATCCCATTTTTTGACCTTTTAAAAAGGCAATTTAAAATCTTATCTCATATTTTGACCTTTAAAACATGGTTGTGTTTTTCTATTTCATATAGTTGCCTTTTAAAAACATTAATTTGACATTTAATTTTGTGTTGGCAGGTCCAGAGTAAACAAAAAAGCTTCTTCATGTTCACCAAGCCTGAAGTAGCTACAGGAGAAAGGCGTTAAAGTTTGAGTAAAGTCTACCTCAGGATTATTTCTCTTTAGTCACTGACATCTGTTCGTGTTTACTTTTACACTGTGACACAACTTTTTTGGAATTAGGGCTGTACATGAAATCAAATGATTGTTCCATGATTAATACAGATCATACAGTCCTTTGGTCTATTGTAATTTTCTAATGCAGGGGTGTCAAACTCAAGGCCCGGGGGCCATATCTGGCCCGTGGTGCAGTTATACCTGGCCCACCAGATCATATGATATTTTTATTAGACCTTGCCCACCGGTATGAGGTCTGCAGATTTCCGTTAAAAGATCTGATAAAAAATCAGGAACACAGGAGAATTTCATGTTTTCTCTATATTTTTAATTTTGCATCTCACAGTTATGACAAAAAGTTATGGTTTTGACTTTTATTTCATATTTTAACCTTTACGTCTCATGACTTTTTATCTCATATTTTTACCTTTCAGATTCATAATTTTACATTTTAAATCTATTTTGACCTTTAAAAGTCATGATTTTGACTTTTATCTCATGTTTTGATCTTTTTCAACACCTAGCTTTGACTTTATCTCGTTTTTTTTAACCTTTAAAGCTTATGATTTTGAATTTTATTTCATATTTTGACCTTTAAAACTCATTTTTGACTGATAAAATTCATGGTTTTAGATTTCTATCTCATATTTTGCCTTTTAAAATATTATTTTGACCGGAAGTCAGAATTGGGCCCCTGCTGTGGTTGAGTTTGACACCCCGATCTAATGTTCTGTGTTATTCTCTTAATTTTGACTGGTTTTCAGCCCATGACTTGATGACTTAATCTTCATATGTGTTTAATGACAACATCTCAGACATCCAGGCTCTCCTCCTCAGACAGAAGGAGGCCGAGGAAATTCACCTTTTATTTACCATCAAATTAAAGAGTTCTGATAATGGGGATCACATTTCAGAGAGATTAAAGTCTTTGTTAGGCTGTCATGATACCAGTTGAAGGTGTTCCTCATTAATCCAGCACCAAAGTTTGTTTCAAACATCATTAAACGTCATTAGATACAGGCGTGAATGTGTCCTGTTTGTGATTTCTGATTCAGAGACACTATCAGGCTAGCTACACATACAACCAACATGTCAACACATTTACGCCGACATCACCCCAGTGTGAAAACAAGTGGAACCAGACAAAAACAACAAGCAGCACACATGCAACAAACTTTACCCGAGTCATTTAGACAACCATTAGCACATGATTCACAGAGGGCAAAAGAAATTGACCAGGCGATAGCTACTTTTATTTGCTGTCGACATGCGACCTGTTTCTGTTGTGGATAACGCCAGATTTCAGGAAATGCTGCGGACACTTGTGCCCCGTTACAAGATTCCTTCACGGACCTATTTCACCTATACTGCAGTTCCTACAACAAGACAAAAGCCCAGTTAGAGACCGCAGTGTCCGCAGCACCCGCTGTTGCTCTGACCTCAGACGGCTGGACGTTAAGAGCTACACAGAGCTACCTGACTGTTACTGCACATTATATGACTGCAGAATGGGAGATGAAAAGCAACGTGCTTCAGACACGCCTCCTTGACAGTCACACTACTGATGATTTGGTCAAAGGTCTGACAGAAGCTGTGGAAGATTGGAAGTTAGTGCGACCAAATGTAACTATACCTGTGACTACTAACAATGCCAGGAACATAGTTCATGCTGTCACAGCTGCTGGGCTGGGGCCACAAATTGGATGCTTTGTGCATACAATTAATCTAGCTGCTCAGAAAGGAATGGTAGTGCAGCCGGTTTCCCATCTCCTAGCAAAGATGAGAAAAACTGTCACCTTCTTTCACAGAAGCACAACAGAAAACAACATGTTGAAGAGAAAACAGCAGATGCTGCAGCTTAGTGAAAGCAAACTCATCCAAGATGTTCCAACCAGGTGGATCTCCTCCCATGATATGATGGAAAGATACTTTGAACAGCAGTTTGCAGTGTATTCTGCAATGGCCGACAGCGCTATCAAGAAGAGTATGAAGAACATTCAGTGTCTATCTCAGGACGACCTGAAAGTGGCTGAAAATCTCATCACAGTCATGAAAACTCTGAAAACTGTGACAATCATGATGTGTGAAGCATCCACTCATCCAAGATGTGAGGTGGCCTCCATAGATGATTTCTTTGAACAGCAGTTTTTGTTTAATATGCTATTATGAGAATATACCCGACCTGAAAGATGGGCTATAGCTGATTTTTGGAAGTGACAATTTTATTTGTAATATATCCTGCTGAAAATGAACATCCAGGATGGCACAGTGATGATTTTTTCTTAGATAAATTTTTTTTACTATCATTCTTATGCAAGTCATAGTGATTTCTTTTATAAGGACCTGTTTTTGTTTAATATGCTACTGAGAATATACCCCAGAAGATGGGCTATAGCTTTTATTTTTGGAAGGAGCAATTTATTTGTAATATATTCTCTGCTGCTAAGAATGCACCACATAAGATGGGTGATATTTCCGATTTTAAAACATAAATATAAAGTATTGAACCTTGACAAAAGCATATTGAACCGAACCGTGAATTTTGTGTATTGTTGCACCCTACTGGGTCTGTCTCCTCGCTCATCACTGCTGGCTGTGTCTGACCCTCCCACCTCTTCACCCCCAGGCACGTAAACATCCACGCTGGAGGACTACGGGAGCATGTTGTTGTCAAACTTAGTCATATGATTAAATTGCGTTATTATTTTTTTAACGTGTTAAGGTTTATAGATTAATCACAAGCCTTACCGCGTTAATACAAACAGCTCTAATTTAAATATACAGAGGGGGTACTTTTCCGATTTTTAAAACATAAATATAAAGTCACAGTGTTGGGTGTCCATACTTCACATATGCAAATGTTTAAACCACACAATAAACGTATGCAGCAGTAATCTTGGAATTATCGAGTAAAATGATGAAAACGGGTCGTTGAAAATCTCTCTGAGATTCTCCCAAGACAAGATTTCGATGGAGCGTAAAGGGAGCAGTCCACAGGCTGGGTGTCTGATATTGTGGACCTGTTCTCAGTCCACAGGCTGGGTGTCTGATATTGTGGACCTGTTCTCAGTCCACAGGCTGGGTGTCTGATATTGTGGACCTGTTCTCAGTCCACAGGCTGGGTGTCTGATATTGTGGACCTGTTCTCAGTCCACAGGCTGGGTGTCTGATATTGTGGACCTGTTCTCAGTCCACAGGCTGGGTGTCTGATATTGTAGACCTGTTCTCAGTCCACAGGCTGGGTGTCTGATATTGTGGACCTGTTCTCAGTCCACAGGCTGGGTGTCTGATATTGTGGACCTGTTCTCAGTCCACAGGCTGGGTGTCTGATATTGTAGACCTGTTCTCAGTCCACAGGCTGGGTGTCTGATATTGTGGACCTGTTCTCAGTCCACAGGCTGGGTGTCTGATATTGTGGACCTGTTCTCAGTCCACAGGCTGGGTGTCTGATATTGTAGACCTGTTCTCAGTCCACAGGCTGGGTGTCTGATATTGTGGACCTGTTCTCAGTCCACAGGCTGGGTGTCTGATATTGTAGACCTGTTCTCAGTCCACAGGCTGGGTGTCTGATATTGTAGACCTGTTCTCAGTCCACAGGCTGGGTGTCTGATATTGTAGACCTGTTCTCGGACCACAGGTCTGGGTGTCTGATATTGTGGACCTGTTTTCAGTCCACAGGTCTGGGTGTCTGATATTGTGGACCTGTTCTCAGTCCACAGGAGGAGGTGTCTTATATTGTGGACCTGTTCTCGGACCACAGGTCTGGGTGTCTGATATTGTGGACCTGTTCTCTGTCCACAGGCCTGGGTGTCTGATATTGTGGACCTGTTCTCTGTCCACAGGTGGAGGTGTCTGATACTGAGGACCTGTTCTCGGTCCACAGGTGGAGGTGTCTGATACTGAGGACCTGTTCTCGGTCCACAGGTGGAGGTGTCTGATATTGTGGACCTGTTCTCGGTCCAGAGGTCTGGGTGTCTAGTATTGTGGACTTGTTATGGGTCCAAAGGTTTGGGTGTCTGAAATTGTAGACCTGTTCTCAGTCCACAGGTCTAGGTGTCTGATATTGTGGACCTGTTCTCAGTCCACAGGTCTGGATGTCTGATATTGTGGACCTGTTCTCTGTCCACAGGTCTGGATGTCTGATATTGTGGACCTGTTCTCAGTCCACAGGTCTGGATGTCTGATATTGTGGACCTGTTCTCAGTCCACAGGTCCAGGTGTCTGATATTGTGGACCTGTTCTCAGTCCACAGGTCTGGATGTCTGATATTGTGGACCTGTTCTCAGTCCACAGGTCTAGGTGTCTGATATTGTGGACCTGTTCTCAGTCCACAGGTCTGGATGTCTGATATTGTGGACCTGTTCTCAGTCCACGGGTCTGGATGTCTGATATTGTGGACCTGTTCTCAGTCCACAGGGCTGGGTGTCTGATATTGTGGACCTGTTCTCAGTCCACAGGTCTGGATGTGTGGATGTCACAGAGTAAACCAACCCTGTTTGTTGTGTTAACGTGCCTGTTCGACGAGGTGTCTGTTGTTTCAGGTCTTGTAAAGCTAATATGTGTGAAAGGAGGAGCCGGGTAAGCCCACTGCTTTTATACACAAGGATGCACATAATGACACATATATACACGCACTAATCCTCTAAATATATTTTAAATTTCATCCTGAGCTCTCTATTATGTCCGCATCACATGGATGACAGCCTGCTATTTGCTCTCAGCATCCACACCCTTTCACTAGAAATTCAGCCGCAATAACCCTGACATGTTTTTAAGGTGACCTCCTGGCAGACACTGGAGGAGGAATGACGCAATCCTCACTAAGACAGAAGCAGGAGATTTTTCTTTGTGCATTTTTTATTTCCTTAGGGCAGGGGTGTCAAAATCAAGGCCTGGGGGCCAAATCCAGCCCGTGGGGTGATTACAGATGGCCACAAGATCGTCTCAGATTTGTTTAATGACTGGCCCACCAGTATGCAGATTTCCTCCAGTAAAAGTTGTTAAGCCATAAAAATCTAAAAGTAAAGAGTAAGAAAGATTTCTTAAACAGTCAAGAATTTATTTGTGTTTTATTTCATATTTTCAATTTTGTATCTCAAGATTACGACTCACTCTTAGGATTTTGACCTGTCATTTCATACTTTGACCTTTTCAGCTTATAATTTGGATTTATATGTCACATTTTTATCTTTTTTCCCAGTTTTTAATTTAAGTCATATTTTGACATTTTCAACTCCTTATTTTGGCTTTTTAATCCAATATTTTGACTTTAAACTCATGATTTCAAATTTTTCTCACATTTTGACATTTTAAATGAATAATTTGTAATTTTTATATCATATTTTGACCTTTTAGACTCCCAATTTTAAATTTACGTCATATTTTTAACTTTTCAAGTAAACATTTTGGATTCTAGCTCATATTTTGACATTTTCAACTCCTAATTGTTGCTTTGAATCCAATATTTTGACCTATAAGACTCACAATTTAAAATTTTCACATTTCATAAATCTTACTTTGACTTTTAAACACATGATTTTAAATTTGATGTCATACTTTTACTTTTCAAACTTATGATTTCAACATTCTCCTCATATGTTTGCTCTTTAAAAACATTATTTTTCTATTTTTTAATATTGTGTTCTGATCTTTTGAGCTAATAAGCTGGAAATTTTTATCTCAGATTCGAGCCTTTAAACTTATCATTTTTACTTTTTGGAATTTTCAAATGATTTATCATCACTGCTGTTTTATATATATATATATATATATATATATATATATATATATATATTTTATTAATGGTGAAAATGAGGTTGACAATTTGGTTAAATCTTGACCCTGTTAGGCCCTCAGGTTAGACCTGAATCCAGACTCCGGCCCCTGCTGTGATTGAGTTTGACACCCCTGCCTTAGGGCCTCAATAATAATAACAATAATCACTTTCTGTGTTTTTTTTTTTTTTTTTAAACATGCCCATCAGTTTTTAAGATACACAGCTACTAAATAGACAATAAATTAAATATTATTTTCCAGGACATGAAAAACTAATGTTTTGGGGAATGTCAAATCACTGTTGGTTTACAGATAAGAAAACAGAAAATCTCGTAAAACTCAGTAAAATATTGTGTTTTTGTCCTTTTTATTTCTTTATTATCTTACATGTGTTGAAGTGCAGCAGCACAAATGCTACTTTACGCAGATCCACTTCTGATTGTACTCTATAATAGAAAAAACAGACAATACTGTGAAACAGGTGAAATTCTAACATCTACAGTATTTGTTTTATAATGAACCTTTTGTGTTAATTGGTTGAGAGCAGCACTACTGCTGGATCCACAGTTCTGCCATTAAAGCTCTCAAAGATT
The DNA here is from genome assembly GCF_018320785.1 of Cheilinus undulatus. Taxonomy (NCBI): domain Eukaryota; kingdom Metazoa; phylum Chordata; class Actinopteri; order Labriformes; family Labridae; genus Cheilinus; species Cheilinus undulatus. The sequence goes on from NC_054872.1 coordinate 532,066, forward strand.
TAACTGCCTTAAAAACAGGAAGATTGCCAACAGCACTGACAAACATTGCACTTATTGCACCTTACTAGTACGTTATTGCAGCAGAAAAGTGTTCTCAGTATAACGTCATGTCTGATTGTATGCTGCAAAGCATTCCTGTTTTACATTCAAACACAGAAAACTGAGCGCTGATCAGACTTCCAGCTTTGACTCAAATGGACAGAGGCTGCACCGTCCCTGCTTGTCACAGTCATGTCATAATGCACATCTGGTCATGGCATCACTTAATAACTTTATTTATAGCACTGATCAAAACAGTTTCAAAGTGCTTTACAAAATGCATAAAGTAAAACAAGATAAACAAGGACAAATAAACAAAACATTAAAAGAACAGTAAATAAGACAGGACACAGAAAAGATTAAGGGAAGGGGTGAGATAGATACAGATTAAATAGATCCCATATTTAACAAGGATTGTCAATGGAAAAAGCCTTCCTATAAAATATATTATAAGCTTTGATTTGAAAACAAGTGTACCAGCCTTATCTTCTCTGGTAGGGAGTTCCAGAGTTCAGGGGCTCTAACCACAAATGCCCGGTCACCTTTGGGAGCCAGTCTGGACCTGGGGACTCTTAGGGATCTGAAATTTCGGTTTTGGGTATAGGGAGTTAAGAGCTTAGTGATATAGGAAGGTGATGTGCTTTAAAAGTTAATAAAATATTTTTAAAATCAATTCTATATTTCATGGCTGACCAATGGGGGAAGAGAGAACTGGGGTGATGTGGGACCTACGGTATGTGTCAATGACTCTAGACTTTGTCCTGTTAGAGAAGTACACCTTTAAAGTATCCAGTACTTAAAAAGTTTCAGGTAAAATCACCTTAAAACTCGATTAAAAGTAGATTGAAACAGAGATGACAAATGAAACGCTGGTCTGACAGGAAGCCTGACAGGGACCATCACAGATGTTTGTGATGGTCTTGGGGTGTACCATCTCTGAGAGATGATAGAAAGCAGGAAGACGGGTGGCCAGTGCTGGACACTGGCATGTTTTACCAAGCCAAGGCCCAGGCAGAGCCTTTTGAGAGGTGTTGGATGTCTGGTTCAGAAGGCCACAGTAGACCTGTCAGGAATTTGTGATGCACAGGTCAAAGGTTGTATCCAAAGAGCAGAACATACCTTCGCCTTAACTTGGCTGGGGTCTTGTACAGGTGGACCAGCATATCAGAGAGCCTGACCCCCCTCCCAGATGCTCATAAGCAGGACTGACGATGGGCATGGGATGGAAATCTTTGTGATGGACTTTTGGGTCTACGTCAGACCATCTCACCACAATCACATTTTCAGTAGACCTGTAATCAAACGCTCCATGCATCCTTTTTCATCAGCTTTAGGTCCGATCAGATCAGCAACAGAGTGAAACACCAGGAGAGTGCCTGGTCTAGCAACGTCTAATCCAGCGTTAGTCAACCCTGCTCAACCACAGAGCCAAACTGTGGAAAAATACATTCACAAGAAGTGGTGAAAAGTGGGAATTAAGATGAGTTAAAAGTGGCAAAAATGGTCAAAAAGCAGCAAACACTGGGTGAAAAGTGGCAAAAATGGGCAGGAAGTAGGGGTGTAACGGTATTTGTATTCATCCCGTACTGTCACGGCCGTCACGGTTCGGTGCACGCAGTAATACTACAAATACATCTGAGCGAGTATAGAAAAAAGTACGTTTTCACATCCAGGTGGTGGCAATGAGCCTAAAAGCTGCCAGCAACCGTCATTACAGAAGAAGGAGCAGTTACAAAAACAAACGAAGAAGAATGATGGCGTGTGTGGAGTTAGACGAGCCGCCGGCTTCATTTAAATCACCCGTATAGCAATGGTGCTCTGGATCTGTGAATCTTATTAACTTTACCCTCAGCTATGAGCCTTGGAGGAGTGAGAGAGGGACTCTGCAGCTGTGTCACAGGTAAAGTTATCTTCAGATTTCACACGGCTTTAACCTCTTTCTCCTCCAAGATGGGCTGTGAAAAGTTCTTCCAAACTTTGTAGTAGGTCCCACTGCTTAAAAAAGTAGCCCAGTGCTGAAGTTCGTGTTGAAATCGGCAAAATAGACGCTAATTTGCATACTTAACAAGCTAACTTGCGGTTGTATGATGATGCATTCAAGTTAGCTGGGAAATTTTAGTGTTTAAAGAACGGGTATAAATATGTCAATATATCAATGAAAATAACCTAGTTATTAAAAAATGTATTTATTTATTAATATTTTTAATCATTGAAGAACTTTTGGAGGGAGGTTGTAGCATTATTTGTAACTTAAATGTAATTTATTCTGCCTATTTATTTTAATAAAATTTAATTTAAAAAATAAAAATTAAATTTTATTTATCTGCTTCAATCAATGTACCGAAAACGTACCGAACCTTGACTTCAAAACAGAGGTACGTACCGAACCAAAATTTTTCTGTACCGCTATACCCCTAGTAGGAAGTGACCAAATAATGAGTTAAAAGTGGCAAAAACATAAGTGAAAAGTGACTAAAATGGGAAAATTAAAAAAAAAAACACGTGGGAAAATGGGCAAAAAGATGCAATTAATTGCAAAAGATAGCTTAAAGGTGCAGTGTGTAAAACTGAATATCAACATCTAGAAGTGGGTTCTAGATTGCATTTCCCTGCTGGAAACTGTGGCAACCAGTTGAATTTAATGTGTATCTGTAATGTGAATACAATACAATAACTTTATTTATTTTTCTTTTCCTCTATGTTACCATGGAAACATGTAAAAATCCAAGATGGCGGCATCCATGGAGGGGACCCTCCCTATGTATGAATTAAAGGTTTATTCTGAGTTGTTTTTTTTTTTTCAAAATAGCTATTTTTGAATTTAGACGACTTAACACTTATTTTGTTAGACTGTCTTAGAAATGTTTTGCTTTATTTTACCAAGTTTGTTCAGCTAAATGCTCCCAGACTAAATATTACACACTGCACCTTTAAATGGGGGAGAAGTCGCAAAAAGGGGCAAAAATATTGCAAAAATCAGGATAAAAGTGTCAAAAAGGGGAGAAAAATGACAAAAAGAAGTGGCAAAAACATGAGCTAAAGCGGCTTTGAGACAGACACTTGGAGAAAAAGGGCAAACAAGGGCAAAAAGTGGCAAAATGGGAAATTAATGGCATATGATTGCAAAAGGCAGCTCAAATGGGCGAAAAGTGGCAAAAAGGGGCAAAAAATAGCAAAAAATCTGGATAAAAGTGTGAAAAATGGGCTAAAAGCAGTAAAAATGGAATGAAAGTAGCAAAACATTACAAATAAGGGCAATGGAAATATGCAGAGAAAAAATAGAGGTTGACAATTAAAGCCTACTGTGTAAGTGTGGGAAACAAAATGATTATTGTGACTTGCAATGGATAAAATCTGAGATAAAATTTCCCTTTTTAAGGTTTTCTGGGGAATAATGTTTCAAATTAAGACATAGAGAGCCACATGTTATCACTGGGCTAACACAAAAAACACTCATTCAGTGATAGTTAGATGGAAGTACACCAGCAAGAACGCAGCTATTACAGTAAAATGATGACTGTTACCATCTTATTTCATAGTGACATAATTCTGCTCAGTAAGGCCTCTGGCAGCATATTTCACACAAAAACCGGCCTACCTCTCAGAATTTCACTGAAAACAGTCCACATGTTGCAGCCATTCTTTGGTTTTCAGAGTTTCTTGTTGGAGTGGGTCTGAAAAGGCAAACTTTCCTAAGACACAGCGACACCTAGTGGATTTGTTCAGCCAAACATACTTCAGCTGATTGGTAGAGATGAGTCAGCTGGGTTGATTTAAATTTAACACGACTCTAAAGGCCGGCTCAGACTACACTTAACCAGCCAGATTTTAGCCAGACTGCAACGTCGCTGCTCATTGTCAAAACTTGGGCCTGATTTAGAGCGTCGGGAACGACTAATGGCCTTGTAGTGTGACATCATTAAGGACGTGTCCAAGATGCTCCACCACCATGATTTGCCATGACTAGCATGTCAGAATTGATCTCACATCGTCGTCTAGTTTGACGTTAACGGTTTGAATCCTGAAGCCTACCAATAGGAGTGTTTGCTCCTTATCTTTGCATCATCATTTACAAGATTTACCACTTTTGATCCCCTTTTATTTGCTAAAACCAATGTGTGAATTGTATTTTATTGACATCATCACATGCATACCTTAAGTCCTATCTGAAGGAGAGCCAGTCCATGTTGTCCTCCTTTGATACATCCATAACTGTCATCCATAATCCAATCCATAATTGTGTCTTATTTCCCTTTTTTATGAGCTAAAGACCACTATAATTTCTTAAAGTGCTTCTGTAGTAGAGTGATCTCTTTGGCCCGCCCCCAATCAACCTGTGAACTCTCGCTAAAGGCCGGCTCAGACTACAAGATTTTTTTGGTCGTTCACGATGGCACCATGTCAGACTATGCAACCAAAATCTCGTCCCGTCGTGGCCGACAGCCTGGCCACACTACAAGAGTGATCCCGACAGCTTACCGTTGGCTGACGTCACCACCGTCTCTGCGACTGAGTGCAAGTTCACAGGTTGTTGGGGGGCGGGCCAAAGAGTGTCAGTCATTCTGCAACAGGAGCGCTCTGTGTGATTGTAGCGGTCTTTTGCTCAAAAAAGGAAAATAAGAAGCAATAATGGATTGGAATTTGAATAATAAGTATGGATGTATCAAGAGGAGGACAATATGGACTGGCTCTCCTTCAGATAGAACTTAACGTAAATAAAATAAAATAAAATATACACATTAGTTTTAGGGAATAAAAGGGGATAAAAGTCGTAAATCTTGTAAGTGATGATGCAAAGATAAGAAGCGCATGTTCTCCTGTTGTTAGACATTAGGATTCACGTCGTTAATGTCAAGTCAGGGTTTCAAACTAGACAACGATGTACGAAAAATTCTGATATGCTAGTCTTGTTGAATCGTGGTCGTAGGGCGTCTTGGACACATCGTTAATTATGTCACACTACAAGACCGTTAGTTGTTCCCGACTCTCAAAATTGTACCCAAGTTTTGACAACGAGCTGCGATGTCGCAGTCGGGCTTAAATCTGGCTGAATTCGTGTAGTCCGAGCCGGCCTTAAGTCACGGAGACAGCGGTGATTCAACTTGCCCCGTTCGCGCGAACTGTCTGCCAAAAGACGCGAGGAGGGAGGGGCTTTCTTCTCCACATCCGGCATCGTAGTTTCGTTAACAACATTAAAGTAAACAGAGGCAGGAAATGATCTCACCCAGATGAAGGGAAAAATAAAAATGACTTGTAGATTTCACACACCACCATTACCATTTAACAGCACAAGACATGAGGACATGCATGTGCAGTCATGTACACATGTAATATTATAATGATGCTACTTCATGGTGACTCTCATCTACAGTTTTTCTCTGCTACTCAGTTACATTATTTTTATTTTTTATTTTTTTGTTATAGATATCTTCCACTGATGACTCCTTCAGGACCATTGTTAGCAGCTTCTCAGTGTTCCCTTCATCTGCAAGAGCATCCTGGATATAATCACTGCGATCTGAAAACCTCATGGCACCCTTCTCAGCAGGAGCAGTCCCATGGCAATTCACCATGTAGTGCAAAAAGCATCACATCACCACAGCTCTTTAAAGAGACAGCCACAGCAACAAACCTCCTGTACTTTTATATTTCATATAAACGCCATAATAAAATTGTTTCAGTGCTTTGATACCTGTCCTATTATTATTATGAAATTATGAATGCTAATAGAACTATTCAGTAACTAGATTTCTTGTTTGAAAGATACATTTCTCTAGGCACCACACATAGGAAGTTATAATTGGTAGCCTGTTCTTAACAGAATAATGTGCACAGATCCAGAAATAGCTCATCTATAAAGGTCTTGATACCAATAACACACTTTATCTACTGGGAAAAAGGAGGTAGATCCTGGGCTTCAGAATGAGTAATTATTAACTTAATGACAGGAAGCTCTTTACTTCAGATAAAAATATTTTAATCTAGGTTTAACAAGACAGCAACATGTATCAGGACAGCTGAATCTGTGAATGATTTTATGACTGAAATGTAGTACTTGTTCTTTTAATTACCTTGGCAAAAGGCTAAATTTATACAATACAGCAATTTAAGATGGCTTCCAATTAAGACGTTTTTGTCTGAAAGTTATCCCAGATTTACCAGCCAACCAAACATGAGTAATATTTAGACCTAAAATGATCATACAGTGCTGACACTGACATGAGTGTTAATGTTAATCAGTTATCTACTCCATGATAATAAGAGAAACATGAGATTGTTACCTTAAAAAGTCCAACTATGATTATTATTAAAAGACAATTTAATTTATAAAAAGGACAAACATTTAACATTTAAACAAACTTAAATCAATTTACAACAGAGACATAAAGGAGCGTGCTTGGAGGAGTTAAATGGAAGAGAGAGGAATCAGAAGGAGAGGAGACAGGAGATTAAAGTCTGGCTCGTTCCCTGCAGAGATATTTACCTCAGTTTGTAGAAACCAAAACTATTCTGTAGGTTCCAATTGTTATAGATTAAGCAGAACAGTGCTATATTTATACATCAGTCTATGAATTTGAAGACAAAATCTCTGCAGGGAAGGAAGCAGACTTTCCATCCTCTCCACCTCCTGCTGCAGGTGGACAGGGCCTCCAGCAACATCCTCTCCACCTCCGTCAGCTGCTGTCTGGAGTCACTCAGGGGTCTCCTCTTTGGGGTCTCTATAATGGAAACAACATATTTAGTGATACTATTATATTTTAGCCACAGAACACTACTAAGGGAATACACAGAAAAGGATCAGGTTGAGACACGAGAGGCAGCACTAGCTCTACCAAAGATAAATATACATGCATGAATTACATTATAAAATATCTGGTCTAAATAAAGCTGTGATAGATTACTTCCCTCCTTCTTTATAGTGCTCAGACTGATCAGTTTAATAACAAATCCATCATTTACATACCTGAGGGAACAGCAGCTGGAGTGGATGGATGCAGAAGCAGCAGCAGCAGGTAGTAGTGTTTCAGAGAGGAGTACATGATGTTCTGAAGACATTTCTCCCTAAATATTTCCTGTGCTGTGTGTGCTGTCAACAAACTTTATACCTCATCTACTGGCCCTGATGCTGCTGCTGCTGAGCCCTAATCTTCATGGAAGTCCTCTGCAGCCCGACTGTCCTCGACCCCCCTCTCCATGTTACTGCTCGTCCCCCATTTGGTGATGAAGGGGTCAGATGGCCTTGCCCCCGACCCCCTCCTCCACTCTGTCTCCTTTCTCCTCTCCTGCAAATACGTGTCCCTCTGTGTCTTCCATTTACTTTGACAAAACTCATCTGAACAAAAACACATAACTGTCCAGTAGTGAGGGGAAAATTAGCAGGCCTGACGGTGTTATGCTAACTCGGGCAGTGCTAAATATGGTGCTAACTTGGTAATAGATGGCAGAAAACGAGTGATAGATGTTTGTACAACTTACAGAGCAACCCGATCTCACTCACTTTCCTCCAAGCGAGCTCCTTTTATTCCTGTGCCAGTGGAACAGGCACGTTGTGTGGTAGAGCTTGGGGCACACACAGAAACAGACAGCCCCACGCTTCAAAACAATGCAGTGCATTGTGGGTAGACTGTTGCTAGGTTAAACGAAGTGTTGCATTCATGGTCAGAAATACTGTAGGAATTTATGAAAACTTGAGAAACAGGTTGTCCTCTGCATCTCTGGCATGACCACTGAGTGGGCTACTTGGGGGTTGGTTCTGGGCCACATGTGGCCCCCGGGCCGCTGATTGAATAGGTCTGGTCAATGTGTTCCCACTTGCTGGTTGATTTAGTTGTACTTGAGGGTAAATAAAGTCGTTTATTCTGCTTCGGATATTAAACTCACAAGACTTTAAGAATGTGTCCACTCAACTTGCAGACAAAAAAGTCCTGCAACAGTACATAAAAAGTAGCCCATTTACGCAGGAAAACCGCGGACCTGGCAACCCTGGTTCCTCTGTCTCATGGCTCCATCTCTGTCACAGTCAGTAAGGGACCTGGATGCCAATGCAACAGTCTTTTCAGTCTCTCCGTGTAGCTGAGTGAGGACTGCACCTATGCCGTAGTCACAGGCGTCTGTAGTGACAAGAGTAGGGAGAGCAGGGTCAGTGTAATTGCTGGGCTTGTAGCAATCAGTCCTTTAATGCGAGGAAAAGCCTCTTGTGCAGCATCAGTCCATTTAAATTCTGCAATTTTCCTTAGCAGAACGCGAAGAGGTTCCACAACAGAGGCGTAACAGGGGATGAACTTTGAGTACCACCCCGTGAGGCCCAGGAAGGACTGTAGGGCTGTGGCATCACGAGGGGAAGGAGCCTCTGTGATAGCAGTGACATGGTCTGGATTAGGACGGATGCCCGAAGCAGAAACAACATGGCCCAAAAATGAAAGTTCATTTTTTCTGAACAGGCATTTTTCCACATTTAATTTCAGTCCACTGTTATTCAGTCGGTGCAGTACAGCTTTGAGTCGTGTCTCATGCAGTGTAGGAGTGTCAGCATACACGATAATATCGTCTAAGTAACACTGTACACTCTCCAAACCTACCAAAATCTGTGACATCATCCTCTGGAATGCACTTGGGGCTGATGCGAGACCAAAGGGAACCTTAGTGAACCTAAAAAGTCCATCATGAGTGATAAAACCAGTAAGGTCTCGGCTCTCAGGGTGCAGAGGTACCTGATGAAATGCATTTTGTAAATCAATAGAGGAGAATATCTTTGCTCCTCGTAGCTCATGAAACACCTCCTCAATATGTGTCAGTAGATGGCTGTCAACAACCACAGCCTTGTTGGGCTCACGTAGATCTGGACATATCCTGAGCTGACCCGACTTTCACTGCACCACTACTATAGGTGAAACCCATGGTGAGGAGTCGATGCATTCAATGACACCATCCTTTTCCAGTCTCTGTAGCTCCTGGGACACTGCATCACGAATGGGGAAAGGCAGACAACGTAGCTTATGCTGCACAGGCTGTATTTCAGGTCTAACAGTGACTTTGTGGACAAATCCAGTAACTGTTCCAGTATCCGAAGTGTCAGTTTCAGCAGCTGTGTACTGTACAGGGACAATAGTGTTAGTAGTGACATGACCATCTCTGATCTCAAGTTGCAGGGCATTGAAGAGATCCATGCCTAAAATAGGCATACCTGCTGGGACAATATGAGTGTACTTGGATGTGCATTTTGTCATGTATGTCACCAACAGTTCCAAACAGCCTAGCACAGGTATGGGCTTCTTTGAGTACATGGTCAGTGTTTTCCTGGGCTTTAGGAGAGGGATGTGGCTGAAGTGACTCTTGTACATGTGTTCTGGGAGAATAGAACACCAGATCCGGTATCCACGATCAGATCAGCAGTAATTGTAGGGCCACCTGAAGCCTTCATGGAGACGCTGCACATTAATTTACTGCTCTGTGTAACTGCATCATCCTCATCAACTAATAGCACTGTGACACTGTCACTGGAAACTTCCCCCACATTGCATGAAGCTGTCCTGCTCCTGCACACTCTGGCAAAATGTCCAAGCTTATTCCACTGTCTGCATGTGACTGATTTAGCTGGGCACTTGAGGTAGCTTGCGATGTGTGTTGAAGAGCCACATCTGTAGCATGTCTTACCAGCAGCTGTTGGGCCGTTCGAGACAGCAGTCTTTGGAGGTGGTCTGGGATCAGAGGAGTGTTTTTTCTGCCTTTGCCTCCCACCACGAAAAGTAGTCCTGCGCACCATACTGACAACAGCCTCGGCAGCTCCTCCTGATGAAGCTATTGTTTTAGCCTCAGCAGCTGCATTTTCAATCCGAGCAGAAATTGTCAAAGTCTTTTCAAGTGTAAGATTATCTTCAAGCAGCAAGCGCTCTCTGATCCGTGCATTGGATGTTTTCTCCACAGTTTGGTCCCTAATCATATCGTCAGATAATGTCCCAAACTCACATGTAACAATTAGCTCCCGCAAAGCAGCCACGTACTGAGCCGTGGACTCACCAGCTCGTTGTGCTCTCTGGTAAGACTTGTTCTTCTCCGTGACGACATTCAGTTTTGGTACAAAAAATGTCCTTAAAGCCTTCAGCGCATCTTCGTAGGAATCTCCAATCGCTGGCAGCATGTAGAAGATCCGCTGGGCCTCCGCGCCCACCATGTGTATCAGCAGAGCACGCTTCCTCTTATCCTCCACTTTGTTGGCCAGTGCAAGCACGTAGTCATCAAACATGCGAATCCATGTTTCGAAAGGCACCGTAGGCTCACCCGGGCTTTGTAAAAATGCCAGAGGTGGCGAAATCCCAAGCAGAGCCATCCTTGTCGCCAATATGTTGTATTGCAAGAATAAAAGAAAACTAGCAGGCCATGCTAATTCAGAGGAGCGGTGTTTACTTCATAGGGAGTCAGATTCCAGTGCCAGTATATTCACACTGCATGCTTTACATCGGGTCACACTGCCACCTACTGGCATCATATGTTTATGCAGGCACACACGTATATACCACAATCACACAGCATGACTCATAATTCATATGTGTGTGTGTGTGTGTGTGTGTGAGGAGGGGGGGTCAGTTTCTGTGTCTGTGGCTTTAAATGTTAATAAGCTGTATGACCCTGCCCCTGACCACGCCCCTCTCAGAAAATGGATTTGGCTCTCCTGATCCTCCTCTCAGGGTTAGACTTGGAGCAAGATCAGGAGAGGAGGGTGGAACTTTCTTCCAAGCGGGGAGGGCCAATCAAACCTGGGGGCGGGGCTAACTCCCCACATGACAAGGGAAAATCTGAGAATAGCATATAAATATGTAGTATATAATACATAAAACAGTTCTGAGAATGGCTTGTGGACACACCTACTTCCACTGCTGCTCCTCCTTCTTCTCCTCAACATATGGAAATCCCCACTAAAGCTCCTCCTTCTCCTTCTCCGTCTCCTACACATGTCTCCACAGCTGCAGCCCTTCTAGCACCTGTTCCCTTCTCTGTCACAGAGACAGGGGTGAGGTTGGAGCTTGGGAGACTTTGCTCTGGGAAGGCAGCTGGCCCAGATGGTGTGTGTCCAAGGCTGCTTAAAGACTGTGCTACGCAACTGTGTCAACCTCTCCACAGGATCTTCAACCTGAGTCTACAGCTGGGGTGGGTGCCTGCTCTATAGAAAACATCCTGTATTGTACCGGTACCAAAAATCAAATGTCCAGCTGAACTAAATGACTACAGACCTATTGCCCTTACCTCACACATCATTAAAACTCTGGAGCGGCTGAATCTAGGCCTACAGAGGCTTGAGGTCAAAGACAACCTCGATTCCCTGCAGTTTGCATACAAAGAACACATTGGAGTGGATGATGCCATCCTCTTCATGCTTCACTGTGCCCTGTCTCATCTGGAGGAACCTGGAGTTTATGTGAGAATCATGTTCTTTGATTTTTCAAACACATTCAACTCCATCCAACCCACCATACTCAAAGACAAGCTCACGGAGTTGGGAGTGGATCCTTCCTGTGTTTCTTGGATCACAGATTACCTGACAGGAAGGCCACAGTTTGTCAGGCTGGGGAACTGTGTTTCTGGGACATTAATGAGCAGTACAGGGGCTCCACAAGGGACAGTCCTGGCTCCATTCCTGTTCACACTGTATACATCAGACTTCAAATACAGCACTGAGTCCTGCCACATTCAGAAATACTCTGATGACACTGCTATCGTGGCATGTATCAGAAATGGACATGAAGCAGAATACAGGGATCTGGTAAGTGCCTTCAGTGACTGGAGTCACAAAAACTGCCTGCTACTCAACACCTCAAAGACAAAGGAAATGATCATAGATTTCCACAGATCCAAACCCCCTCTTCAGCCAGTGAACACTCGTGGCGTGGACATCGAGGTGGTGACATCGTATAAATATTTAGGTATACACCTGGATAATAAGTTGGACTGGTCTAAAAACGTAGACTTCATCTACAAAAAGGGGCAGAGCCGCCTCTTTTGCCTCAGAAGACTCCGATCAATAGACATCTGCAGTTAGATGCTGCAGATGTTTTATCAGTCTGTGGTGGCAAATGTTCTGTTTTATGCTGCAGTCTGCTGGGGAGGCAGTGTAAAACACAAGGATGCAAGGCGTCTGAACAAACTGGTTAAAAAAGCTGGCTCTGTGGTCAGAATCAAATTCAACTCATTGGAGGATGAGGTGGAGAGACGCGCGCTGAGCAAGATGGAGGCCATTCTGAGAAACATGGATCATCCACTTCATATCTCCCTCAATGAGCAAAGAAACAACGGTGGTGGACGGCTCCTATCCCTGCGCTGCAGGACAGAAAGATTTAGGAAATCTTTCATACCATCAGCTATTAGACTTTATAATTCTAAAGTAAACAGATGAGATTCCCAGATGATTGAATTTCCCTTCGGGGATAAATAAAGTTCTTGTATTGTATTGTATTGTATTGTATTGTATTGTATTTTATTGTATTGTTTCAGCACACATTTTCTGGGGGGGAGGGTCTGGTACTTGAGGGGATTGTGGACAGGCCAGGAGCACATATTTTTGTTAGAAAAGCCTGAAAAAGTGATTTCTGCATAATGACTCCCCTTTAAATTTGCTGTCAGATCAATGAGACAGTATTTCTGCGTGTTTTTGACATGCTACAGGTTTATCTGGTGATATTTATGAGCTTGATAAAGTCACATATTGAAATGGTAATGGCTCAACAATTAGAAAGGGAATCTAAAGATATTTTAAGGTTTTATACAAAAAATATCTGACACATAAATACCATTTAGTTCTTATTTTGGAGGAGAAAATCAACAAAGACCATGGAATTGACATCCGCGCAGGTTTAATATAGTCAATGATTGGGTACCATGAGTACACAGATGAGCCTGTGGCTCAGGAACATCAGGTGGCGTGCTAACACCAATATTTACACAGCTATACCACCATTCTCTTCTGATTCCACTTGTTGGTCAAACTGACTCTCAGATTTTTCTCTGCTGTGTACGAGTCTTTCTCTGCTGTCGAAGCATATTTCTGCTCTGTGATTTCATGATGAACTGACCAATCATGTTAGCTCTGCCCATTGTTGCTGTTGCTCTACTTTTGCTTTTGAAGAGAGTCCTGGCATTCTATCACTACGCCCTATGACTCAAACTCAGGTCCTCTTCCAGACTTCCTTTAGTTTTAAAAGTAGACAAATGTACTAATTTATGTATTTATGCTGTATTTACTTTTGTTGTGTTATCTTTGACAGATTTTTAACAGTTACTGTTTAAGGTTTGATGATGATTTTGGCTCTCAAACTCTTACAGTGTGTGTGTGTGTGTGTGGGGGTGGGTGGGGGTGTGTGTGTGTGTGTGTGTGTGGAGGTGGGTGTGTGTGTGTGTGTGTGTGTGATAGAATGTTGGGACCGTTGGGAGCAAACATGATTTGTTCACTCTCTACCTACACTATATTGCCAAAAGTATTGGCTCACATGCCCCAACTGGCATATGAACTTCAATGACATCCCATTCTTAATCCATAGGGTTTAATATGACGTTGGTCCACCCTTTACAGCTGTAACAACCTCAACTCTTCTGGGAAGGCTTTCCACAAGGTTTCTCCCATTCTTCCAGAAGCACATTTGTTAGGTCACACACTGATGTTGGACCAGAAGGCCTGGCTCTCAGTCTCCGCTCTAATTCATCCCAAAGGTGTTCTATGGGGTTGAGGTCAGGACTCTGTGCAGGCCAGTCAGGTTGATCCACACCAAACTCTCTCCTCCATGTCTTTATGGACCTTGCTTTGTGCACTGGTGCACAGTCATGTTGGAACAGGAAGGGGCCATCCCCAAACTGTTCCCACAAAGTTGGGAGCATGGAATTGTCCAAAATCTCTTGGTATGCTGAAGCATTCAGAGTTCCTTTGACTGGAACTAAGGGGTCAAGCCCAGCTCCTGAAAAACAAGCCCACACCATAATCCCCCCTCCACCAAACTTTACACTTGGCACAATGCAGTCAGACAAGTACTGTTCTCCTGACAACTGCCAAACCCAGACTGGTCCATCAGATTGCCACACAGCACGAAAACCCCGATTCCCAGTGGATTCACAAACTTCTCAGGGTTATTAACAATGCTTGATGATCCCCGGGCTGAAACTTCCCCAGGTTTCCAGGTCAAAGACTGTCAGAAATGTGCTCAGGGGGCGGGGGGTGCGGCACTGTGGATTCGTGAAGGTGTAAAAGGTTCAAATTAGCATGTGTAAAGCTCTATAGCCTGGCTGGACTCGTTCAGCCCTCATCTAAACATTCTGTGATTGGATAAACCCACAAACATTTAACCAATAAGACAATGTGTGATTGGTGAAAGACAACTGTTACTATTGGTCGGACAGTACACCCACATGGGTAAGCCCCTCCCTTTTCATATCGTTCCTATATTTTTATATTCATATTTTATCATAATGGAATAATATTCACCCATCCGTCTTCCTATACACATCCCTTCTACTTTATAAATAAATATTACTAGGCTATATGCTTCAGGTTCTAAAGATTATACTCATATAATTTTATTAAACATGGCAATTGCAAAATAAAAAAGAGAGGGCAGATCAGAAAGAATAAAGCTTTATTTGCACATAGAAGGATCACAAGCATTCAGTCTTTAACCATGACTAACTCAGGAGAAAACAGACTTTTCTGCACAAAAAGAGGGAGAACATCTCGTTTTCTTGACTCATCTGATGCTCCGTCGCTACATCATCTCCTCTGGTCTGTGATGCTCCTCATGGCTCCCAGCCAGCAGCGGATCTAGAAATATATTCCTGGGGTGGCACGAGGTTGGCAGGAGATTTTGTAGGGGTGGCATCCCATGGCAATGTGTATTTGCTGGTTCATTCACATTATCAATTGATATTTACATGGAAAGCCTCCAAATTAAGTTATGTTAACTCAGTGAAGTTTGGCTCCCTCATTGTGGCACATAAGTAAAATTATTCATCAAAATATACAACATGAAAGACAATAACTGAATGAATTATGACAACATAACTAAATTATGCTGCTTTACAACAAAGCACTACTTTTTACACTATTTCACCAGCAGCGGACACCAAGTCTATGCAAAGGCTGATACAAAAGGGTAATAATTACAAAAAAATTTCACTGATGTTTATTAAATTGGGATCTTTCTATCAGCTATCAATCATTAGTCCAACTTGAGTGCAACAATCCTTTTATGAACAGACTTCATTTTCATACATCCAGTATAAAAACCAGCTGATAACTGAAAATGTGGATACATATAAAAAGTAATCAGATCTCACATGAGCACAGAGACCACAGTCTTTGAGTTTAGTCTTCTTTTAATCACAGCGCTAACCAGCTGAAATAAAAGCAGTCTTCAGGTCAGGAAAATGTCAGGAAGGGAAACAATGAGTCCCATATTTGGACTGTGGAGCCCTCTTTAGCCTCCTCCATGAAGGTTCTTTGGGTAACGGTCCTGTTTCAGCTGAGCTGGCCCTTCACATCTGGACTTGGATGTCTAGAGGAGGAGAGAAAAAGATGTAAACTTAAATAGAGCATTACTGATTAAATAAATACGAACTACTAATAACACCATGTGAAGCTGTCACTG
Organism: Cheilinus undulatus; assembly: GCF_018320785.1. Lineage (NCBI taxonomy): Eukaryota > Metazoa > Chordata > Actinopteri > Labriformes > Labridae > Cheilinus > Cheilinus undulatus. The sequence goes on from NC_054872.1 coordinate 547,728, forward strand.
TTCAGACATGTTTAACTCAGGTTGTATTTCAGCACACAGCTGAACATTTTGGTCTGGGTGTGCATTTCTTTGTTAATTTTGGAGTTTCAACCTCAGATGCCATAGTATCTAAAACACAGTGTAGACAGAACACAGTGGCTCTCCTCTGAATCACAGATTTTCTGCTAAATCCCACTAAAAGCAAACACTTTCATTAGAATGAGTTTTCCCTTGTTGCTCAGAGTCTATCACCTCAGTCTTTAGTGAGAGAAAAATGACATTGTCATCTTTTCTATTCCTTATATAAAGTTTTAAGTGGCTTTACTGTGGCTTTCATTTAATTTAACTGTAATGTATATATTTTTATATTAATAATGGTCTTCGTCTTAACATTAAATGCTGGGTGTGTAAATGGCTGTTGTTTTCCCACTTACTGTCTGATTCCACTGCCTGTAGCGTGAGCTTCTTAAGACTGGAATCCAAACAGATTTCTGCAACAAGATTCAAAGTTTTCAGTAAATGAGAGCTTTCCTTGTGAGCTGAATGGGATTGTTAAGCCTTTCAATGGTTGTACATCTAGGGGCCATTTTAAGAAAGTGATTCAACAAAATTATTCAGAGCAGAGAGTGATGGAGTATCGAAGCCACATAGCAAAATAAAAATGTTGACATTAAAGTTGTGATATTGAAAGATTAAAGTAATATATTTATGGGAATGAAGTCCTAAATGTTTTAGATTATATTGGTGAATTTACAAGGTTGAACCTTTACATTATGACATTATGAGTTGTCAAGATACATAAGAGTAAAGTTTGAATACAAGTCCATGGTCAGATGTTTTATTTGAAGCCTTCATATATTCAGGCTATTTGCTATGTTTTTAGGCATTTCCTTTAAATGATGCTTGAAATCATTTACAGCCAGTATGAACATGTTCTATGATCCATATTCATTACAATGAAACATACATGGTAATTTTCAGCTTATTAGTTAAACTTTGAGGCATATTAACATTGGACAATCAGAATAAAACATTTTCATAAGAGAGATTTGCAAATTAACATTAAGATGACCCTGCCTGCTTCAGCCTAGTTTTCTCTCTGAAACAGGCCTCTACTCAGTGACATTACATTTGAGCATGCATGAAAAACCTCAGTAAGTGTTCCTACATTAAACAGACCTGACGCCAGACCTCGCTAACATTACATACACACCAGGGAAGTGCTGTTTATTGCGTTTTTCAACAAGATTTATAAAAGTATCACAGCAACATTAGCCATGCACTTTTATGGATTATTGTTATATTGCTGATGAACAGGCGATAGAAGGAGTTGCAACAAGTTAATGACACAGACAAAAACTCTATCACCATCGTGGTAGAGGCAAATAAAACGTCACATTTAAGTTAACTTACTATGAAATGGAATATTTCCCCACGTTTTCTAGCCAGAGCTGCGAACGGGGTGAGGTGGCATCATGCTACACACGCTAAACAACCATAATCACTTACAATCACGCGCCATGATACGCTGAATGTTTACCGCATTTCGGGCAGAGGGAGCCTAACAGGCTAAACAACACACGGGCATGTTGGCCATGTCCCCGCAGAGCTAGAAAAACACAGACATGAACTGAACCAGCTAACTGCTAGCATTGCTTTTTGTTCTTTATTCAGGCACAGGTACAGTCTCAAGAAAAAAGAGAAGGAATCACGGCTGTGCTACCCGACGCCAGGAAGCTGAATAAACCAGACACAATCACAACAGAACCCTAACTGACCTTTATCACTGGTTAGCTTCAGCCGAGCTCCTTTAGCGCCACTCCCCTCCTGTTGGCCACAGATGAGGGTCCATCCTTCTTCTCTTTTCAGTCACTTTCTTGCGATGAGGGACAGAAAATGTCACGTTCTCCACTTGTTTGGTCGATAAATGCAGCAGTAAATAACGCAAATACTTCACATTTTCTTAAAATGCTCCCGTTCAGACTCTACGTTGGCAACTCTACACGCTGCTGTGAACGGTCAGGTCACAACACGCAAGGGTAACAAAGCATTGTGGGAAATGGTGTTAAAGGTGTAAACTTCAGGCTGACAGTGAATGACATTAAAGACTACATTTACAGTAAACCACTCGTCCCTACTTCTTCTTCTCTGGTATTTTCCACTCTTCCCATGTTCTCCAACCTATCGCCCCTCACACGCCAACTGACCTCTCCGTTATAGATTTTTCCCCCTTCTTTTGTATGGGAATGAAGTTTCTATTTAATCAGTGATGGCTGTATGAACAAATGTGACACATTACGTTTTATAAGTGGTAAAGTAATAAAGTATATCTAGTATGTTAACTTGCTGTCTTTAAAAAATATATATTTCATGTTAAAATTTCACAAAAGTTACTGTCATCCCTGAAATTAGCCAAGAAAATCTCATAGGGTTTTGGGACATCCTTACACTGGACCTATATATTTAATTTACCTGGAAACAGGCCATAAACATTTAGCTATGTTCATATGAGGCTATATAGCTCATTTTGTCCTACAGAGATTGCTGTCCTGTCTTTTGTTTTAAAGGGAAAAAATAAGCACATATTTTGTTCATTTTCGAGGAAATAACAGTAAAATATACATAATGATTATACCTAGTAAACTAACTTTGAAAACTACACAGGTACATTCTAACAGACACACAAACACACACACACAAGCACACTCACATAGAGAGCAAATATCTGTGTGATTTGCATTTGTGTAGACAACAGCTATGCTGTTTACATATGAAATACTACCAGGCACAGGGACAGGAGGGGGGGCCTTTATCAGCTTGAAACTGCAACTCTACATCTGTTTCTGGCAGTTTCCAGGGCTTGCCGTGAATTCCCATGAAAAGTTGGAACGTGTGAAGTTCCCTGGAAAGTCACAGGGCCGAGAATTGTTGGGAATCTCTCTTTTCATGCAGTGCCAGATGGAGAAGCACGATTGGTCACTCCAGACAAGGCGTCTCCACTGCTCTAGAGTCCAGTGGCGGCGTGCTTTACTCCACTGCATCTAACACTTTGTATTGTACTTGGTGATGTATGGCTTGGATGCAGCAGCTCGGCCATGGAAACCCATTCATGAAGCTCTCTACCACTGTTCTTTAGCTAATCTGAAGGCTATGTGAAGTTTGGAGGTCTGTAGCCATTGACTCTGCAGAAAGTTGGCCACCTCTGCGCACTATGACCTCAGCATCCTCTGACCCCACTCCGTCATTTTACGTGGCCTACCACTTGGTGGCTGAGTTGCTGTTGTTCTCAGTGGCTTCCACTTTGTTATAATACCACTGACAGTTGACAGTGGAATATTTAGGAGTCAGGAAATTTCACCACTGGACTTGTTGCACAGGTGGCATCCTATCACAGTACCACGCTGGAATTCACTGAGCTCCTGAGAGCGAGCCATTCTTTCACTAATGTTTGTAGAAACAGTCTGCATGCCTAGGTGATGATTTTATACACCTGTGGACATGGAAGTGATTGGAACACCTGATTTACATTATTTGGATGGGTGAGTGAATACTTTTGGCAACATAGTGTATTTCCTGTTGTTCCTTTGGAGATGATGACACACAGCAACTGAGAACCCCAGACGGCCCTTCATGAATTCTCCATAGAAGAACTCTACCAGAAGGCCGTGTTTACAGCTGTTCATGACAATGCCAAGCATTCAAAGTGTGAAAATGACCTGTTTTTAAATTCTTAAGCTAGTTTGTGTCCTGAAAGTAGTGAAATATTCAGGTAAAAGGAAAAAAGTTAAAAAAAAAAAAAAAAAAAAAAAAAAACATGGTCCATTTTCACAACGTGGTCTGGTGTGGTTCAGTCCAGTTCTGCTGGTTGAGCTCATTATACTCTGATCTTAACCGTGTTTCCCCAGCTGGAGTCTAGTCTCTTTGAGACAGGAAATCCGTCTTCTGTATTTGGTTCCATTTTTAAATAGAGCTCAGCGAAAGTTCAAGCAGGAAGACTGTTTCTGCTCATTCTTCAGTCACCACTCATTCACATCCCTCCTTTTCCCATTCTTTCTCTCTGACAATCAGCTGATTGTGGGTGTTCACTCTCCTAAGTACTCAGCTAATCAGATTCTACCACAACCCTATTTGTCCAATCATCACGCACCCGTCAGATTTTAAATCTGTCATTCTCTCTTTCACAGTCAGCCAGTCATTCTGTGCGGACGCTGCAACCCTCCTCCACCCCAGCCACCTCCATTCAGTCATTCAGCATCTAGTCTAGATCCTCACAGGTCTCCTGCTCACCTCCAGGTCTCTCCTCATCTGATCCTGCATCTCTCAACACCACCACCAGTGTCTAGACTCCATGGGGGGGCGGGTATCCTAGCCCTGCCGTTGGCGTCACTACCCTTTCAAATGTATGATATCGTCACAGTGGAGTCTAATGGCCAAGGACTTTGCATGATTCTCTTTCATTCATTTTGTAAAATAAATCATTGTCAAACTGGTATTCAGTCTCTCCTGATTGAAGTGTGGATTAAATCACAACAAAGGATGGAGGAAAGGAAACTGGCGAGCAGCAGGCAGGAGCTAGCTACAGTGGCTCACATTAAAGAGTCGTTTAGTACAGTGGTTCTCAACTTTGGAGTTTTTACCCCCATGGGGGTCACAAGATACTGAGAGGGGGTCTCCAGATGCCCTAAAATTAAAAAAAAAAAAAAATAGAATTACACTGTTGCCACTTCACACCAATTTTCCAAATTTAAACCCACTTTCTTCACTTTTTCCCACCATTTTTGCAAATTTTAACACTTTTGTCTCTTAAAACCCATTTTTTTGTCTATTTCAAACCCTTTCCATCACTTTTTTCTGCCTGTTTTGCCACTTCAAAACCAATTCTTGCCACCTTCTGTCTGTCTTTGCCTCTGTTGACCCATTATTGCCTCTGTCAACCACTTTTTCCATCCTTTTGCCCATTTTAACCACAGTTAACCCATTTTTGCCAGTTTATATCAATTTTCCATCCCATTGCACCCAATTTTCACCATTTTTTTGCACTGTATAGCCATTTCACCCACTTTTTAATCCCCTCTAACCAACCCCAGTTTGGCTGGGTCTCAGAAACCTCCCCCTTTATCCCCCCTTATGGACAGCCTTGTCTCCACATGACTACACCACCTCCCACATTATTAAGCAAGTGACATTTTTCTCTCATTTTCCTAAATATTAATGCAAATGACAGTCAGAGTATTTTCCAAGTCATCAGCTATTAGAGCATAATTCAAATGTTTTTGAACAAACTTCATAATGATAACCATTATTTTTTTAAATAAAAACCTTAAAAAGTACTGTTCCACATTATTATGCACGACAGAGTTTTAAGACATTTTATAGGTTGTAAAGACCTGAAAATGGTCATTTGTTAAATTTACAGCATTAGGAAGTCATCAAAAGCTGTTTCAATCAAAAACATCTTAACAGGACAACTTCCATGTTAACATAGGAGCCCTTCTCTGATATCACCTTCACTATTCTTGCATCCATTGAACTTGTGAGTTTTTGGAGAGTTTCTGCTTGAATTTCTTTGCAGGATGTCAGAATATCCTCCCAGAGCTGCTGTTTTGATGTGAACTGCCTCCCACCCTCATAGATCTTTAGCTTGAGGATGCTCCAAAGGTTCTCAACAGGGTTAAAGGTCAGGGGAGGATGGGGGCCACACCATGAGTTTCTCTCCTTTTATGCCCATAGCAGCCAATGACACAGAGGGATTCTCTGCAGCATGAGATGGAGCATTGTCATGCATGAAGATCATTTTGCTACAGAAGGCACTGTTCTTCTTTTTGTACCATGGTAGAAAGTGGTCAGTCAGAAACTCTCTATACTTTGCCGAGGTAATTTTTTCACACCTTCAGGGACCCTAAAGGGGCCTACCAGCTCTCTCCTCATAATTCTGGCCCAAACATAACTCCGCCCCCTCCTTGCTGACGTCACAGCCTTGTTGGGACATGGTGGCCATCCACCAACCATCCACTACTCCTCCATCTGGACCATCCAGGGTTACACGGCACTCATCAGTCAACAAGACTGTTTGAAAATGAGTCTTCATGTATTTCTGGGCCCACTGCAACCATTTCTGCTTGTGAGCATTGGTTAGGGGGGGCTGAATAGTAGGTTTATACACGACTGCAAGCCTCTGGAGGATCCTACACCTTGAGGTTGGTGGGACTCCAGAGGCACCAGCAGCTTCAAATACCTGTTTGCTGCTTTGTAATGGTATTTTAGCATCTGCTCTCTTAATCCCATGAATTTGTCTGTCAGAAACCTTCCTCATTATGTCTTTATCTGCAGGAACCCGTCTGTCAGACACAAATTCATTCACAGTACGATGATCACGACTAATTTTTCATGAAATATCAAATGTTTTCATTCCTTGTCCAAGGCATTACACTATGTGACACTTTTCAGCAGCAGAGATGCTTTTTCTTTCCCATATTGCTGAAACCTGTGGCCTGCATAATATGTGGAACAGTGCATTTAGAGGTTTTTATTTTAAAAAAGATGGTTATCATTATAGTGTTTGTTTAAAAACATCTGAATTATGCTCTAACGGCTGATGACTTGAAAAATATTCTGTCTCCTGCATTCAAATTTAGGAAAATAAGAAGAAAAATGTCATTTGCTTAATAATGTGGAAAGCAATGTTTTCTAGAATGTTCCTGGCTGTTCAACCACCTTCAGGTACAGTGAGGGTCCCTGGTCTCTGGCACCTTTATTTTGGGGGTCTCGGGCTGAAAAGGTTGAGAACCTCTGGTTTAGTAGGACAGGCTCGTCCATGAACGGCTCATCAGTACTCGGTCTCTCAGCCCACCAGGGTTTTTCTGTTGATACTGTTTCCATTGAAAGCATGTTTGTGGCAAACAGTGGGTTTTTATATGTTAAAAAGGCTGGCTATCCTCGTAGCTCAGTATTAGACTCTGATCTCCTTTCATCTGGATCAACATCTCTAGAAGGTCTGCAGGACAGAGTATTTGTCATACTGATGACTTCCATGCCAGGTAAATCAGGTAAACTGTGTCTAAACCACTGTTTTGTGTAATGATGGTACTCAGTGTATGTAGAAATGTTTGGATGATAACTGCAGCGTACGGTTCTTTCAGAGCTGTAAAAACGTTCAGTCCTAATCGCTGTCCCCACTACCTGACTCCCGTTTAATATTTGATCATCATCGGGACCGCAGGACTGCAAACAAGCTAATGTTTGGTTGATCAGAAAATACTGACTGCATGAGGATTAGGCTGTGAGGACATTTCAGTCTTAGACTTTGACATTAAACCTGGACATCCTGTCATGACAGTCTGTCTGCTCTGGGACAAAAGAGTTAATCCCTCTGAAATGTGAGCCTTATGAACATAATCCTCTTTAATTTAATGGCAAATAAAACTAGATTATCACTAGTCTCCATTCAGTCTGAGGAGGAGAGCCTGGATGTCTGCTACCTTGTCTTATAACATGTATGATGATGACATGATCACTTTATCTTCTGTCTGCTGAAAACCAGGTTAAAAATAAACCAAATGATGTCTGAGTTTTTGTTGTAAAAGCTCTCCTTGTTTGGTCTACACTCAAAAACATTAACTCTGGAGGAAATCCTTCACTTTGGCTAAGGGATATAGCAAAAAAATGACAACACGATAAACCAAAGATTCACAGGACCTTGATCTTATTCTTATTCAGTAAACAAACAAACAAACAGTCATAAATGTACCACTTATTTACTTCATTTAATTACTGATAGAACAGCTGTGGAGGGACACATCTACCATTCATGAATCATGCTCACTCTGATCACACTGATGAAATAGGAGACCTTATGTAAAACCCAGATTAGACACTCTTAAAAAACAATACTCTTTTAAGGTTTTTGCACACATTTGCTTCCTGAAATTGCTGCAGGTGGAGGAAGAAATGACGTGATGTTGTTTCAGGACTCTGAAGCTTTCAGTTGTCATTTAAGAAGACTGCAGATGATGATTAAAGTATTCGACCACTGGTTAGGATCACACTTGTGGCGCTTCCAGTTGGTCAGCAGACATGCTGTTAAGAATGAATGGTGGTCAATTAGCCATGAGCTAATTGGCTAATGCTGCCTCTTCAACAGCTTTTCTCCCTCATTGTCATAAACCTGCTTTTAATCTTAAATGATTTTTTTTAACACGTTATTTATAAACTAGTTTCATATGAACATTGAGACACATCCTCACAAGAGGAAACAGAAAAAATAAAATAAAAATAAATAAATAATAATAATAATAATAATAAAAAACACTCTTCCTAATATTCTCAAATGTTAAATGTTAATAGGACAGATCACTTGTAGCAATACGAGTTCCCAGTTTCAGACCAGGTAACTTCCTAAATATAGTTCATGAGTGGGTCCCAGGTTTGAAGAATTTGTTAGTAGATCCATTTAGGGTGCATCTGATTTTTTCCAGTCTGATATTCTGCATCATATCTTCTATCTGTTGGTTGTGTGATGGAGGGATTTCATCTTTCCATTTCAACAGAATAGTACAGTGGTTCTCCATTGGGGGTTCGTGTACCCCTAGGGGTACGTGAAGGCACTCCAGGGGATATGTGAGATTTTAAAATATATTCCGGCTATTTCAGGAAATGACGTCTTTCTATGCATGTCAGGAGCAACACGATTTTGCGAGTATATTACGTACATTCTAAAATCACATTCATGCTGCGAACGTCTGCGGTGTTTTCTCTGTCCTCTGATAAACAGTGATATTTACTAAGATAAAAGGTTTCTCCCTCCCCGTCCTTCACTCCGTGCGTAACGCCGCACTTTTACACACAGCCAGGATGTCAGAGCTGTTTTGTTTCACTGTTTCATTCACTGCGCCAGCCAAGTTTGTAAGAAGAGGGACTGACTTTTCATTCATTCTGTGTCAAATATGATCAATAAGAGTAATAAGGCACAGCTGAGGGTCGCTGTGGGAGGAGTTAACTCACCCACAGCGCACAGATTGGCTCACCTGTTTGTGTTCCAGACTGGTCAGAGGAGTCATTTCAGTGAGCTGGTTGCTCCGTAGCATTTATAAGTCGTATGTCTGAGGTCAGAGGAGACTGTGTTGGTAAATATTTCACTGGAATAAAGTCCCGTTAGTTTAGAAACAGCTCCAGCTGTGTGAGTAGTGGATTTGTGCTCATGTGTACATGTGGGGCTGCCCGCCTCTGTCTCCCTCTCTGCCAGCCTACATGAGGTAAAAACACAAGCACTGATACAGGCAGTTATGAGGAGAGGACAAATATCAGGTGGAGTTAGAGAGGATAAGGTTTTTGTTCCTCCGTCTGCCTTCAAAATCGGTGCCACCACCATGTGCGCTCGTTGGAGCGAAACTTTGAAAAAATATCTGCAGCAATGTTACGCTGCGAAATGATGTTGCAGGTGTGGAAGCTTGCACTGATTCGCTACAGGTTCGAAAATAAATATTGTATGTGAATAATTTGCACAAAAAATGTATAAGGACTTAAGTTTATGAAGAGGAGTTTATATTTTGTAAATTAATTAAATCTAAGTCTCCCCCCGTTGGCAGAATGGTTTGACCCACACTGGAGCATGCCTGTTAATCACTGTATTCACAATTTCTCCATTCATAAAAAGGTTCATGATTTATTTTTGTGAGGAAATGCTGATCTATAACTAAGTCCATTATTTCAGTTTGAGAAGAGATCTTTATTATGATCCCAAAAAGGGGCACTAAGCTGTCTTTTTTATAATTAGTTAATTTTTTACAGGTTTTTAGGTCTTTCTAGCTCTATGTTTATATTTAAAAATTGTTCCAGAGAGAACACTGCAGCCGATCAGAGTTTTGCACACTTCTGGGTTTAAATGGTTTTATGCCTTTCCACTCACTGTTTTCAATACATTAATTTGAATTCCCTCATTTAGTGATGAGAAGATGTGCCATGAATTTAGTCATGCATTTTTAACATTTAAAATGTGTGGAAAAATATGTTATTTGAAAGTGTTTATCAGTTACAAAGTTTGATAAATCAGACGGCTGTTCTTTCTGGCCAAAAAGCTCTGAGCTGTTTAGGGCGTAAGTGGCTGAAAAAATACTTCACAGGTGGTACACGACTGAAGAAAGATTGAGAACCACTGGAATAGAACATCTAGCAATTAAAGAAGAAAAAGCAACAACCTTCTGAAAGTAAGGAGGAAAGTCTACTCCTGCTGGAGCTGAGAAAACAGCAGAAATACCGACAGTAAAACTGGGTACAACCATGCAGCCATAAGACTTTGGGATAGTGTCAGAAAATGATGACCAGAAAGGGACAAGTTTTGAACATGACCAGAACATATGATATACAGTAGCAGGAGTCTGTTTACGTCTCTCACATATTGGGCTTAAATTAGGAAATATTCTTGCAAGTTTGGCTTTTGAACAATGCGGCAGATGTAGTACTTTAACTTGTATTAAGGCATGTCTTGTGCATATAGAGGACGAATGAACCCCTGAGAGGGCTCATTTGACACAGAGACCCCTGCATCATTCTCCCATCGTTCCCAAATAAGAGATGTGGAGGGATTACACTCATCCATTATGCAGGTGTATATCATTGACACCCTGCCTTTGCTTAGTGTGTTGACCTTTAACAAAGAGTCTAGACAGGATGACTGGGGTGTGGATGGGAAGTTTACAAATTTATTTCTTCACTAAGTCCCTGACTTGTAGATAGTGGAAAAACTGGTTATTGTGGAGACTGAATTTCCTGGATAGTTGCTCGAAGCTGGCAGAAGTGTCATTGACATACAGGTCGTTTACACTATGTACACCCTTAGTGGACCAGATTTGGAAGCCTTTATCAAGTAAAGATGGTTGAAAAAGACCATTGTTCACTACAGGTGAGTGAAAAGATAAACTTTCAATACCCATACATTTTTTGAACTGTTTAATAATGCGTAATGACTGCGCTACAACCACATTTCCTTCAATAACGTTAACATGTGAAGGTAAAGAGCCACAAAGCAGGGCGGGTAGAGAGTGTGGCTTGTTTGTATTTATTTCAACCTGAAGCCAAGCAGGGGTCTCACCCCTCCAGTCTTTTAACCACAGGGCAGTGGCATTAAAATTTGCAGCCCAATACGCAGCACACAGATTTGGGAGTGAGAGCCCACCAGTCTTTTTTGGTCTTTCCATAAATTCTTTTCTTATACGTGCTGGTTTGTTGTTCCAGATAAAAGAGGAGACCATCTGGTTATATTCCTTAAAAATGATTGTGGTATGAAGGTGGGTACCGCTTGAAACAAATATAGAAAATTTGGAACAATGTTCATGTTAACAGAATTTGTTCTTCCAGTTAGTGATAACGGTGAAATAGACCATTGTTTCAGGTCTTTGCATAGTAAAATTAGCTTTAAATAGGTTATAGAAAGATTCTTATTTTTACTCCTAGATATGTGAGAGTGTCATCAGCAGGTTTAAATGGCAGATTCAAATATTCTTCAGCTTTCCTATTAATGGGGAAATACTCACTTTTATCCAAATTAAGTTTTTAACCTGATATTCTTCCAAATTTCTCGAGTATTTTCAGAATTTCAGGCACGGTTGAAATAGGGACAAATCGTCCACAGAGAGCGAGACAGTGTGTGTTAGGCCACCACGGACAATCCCTTGTATGTTGTTATTACACCTGAGAGCTATGCAGAGAGGTTCTATTGTGAGTACAAAAAGTAATGGACTCAATGGATCTCCTTGTTTGGTCCCCTTATAGAGAGGGAAGTATTCAGAGGAGACAAAACTAGTATATATTGAAGCAGTCGGGTCAGTGTGTATTAATTTAATATGCTTCATAAAATTGGGGCCAAATCCAAACCTGTTCAGTGTATAAAAGAGATATTCCCACTCAACCCTATCGAACGCCTTTTTGGTGTCAAGCGAAATCATGGCTTCAGGGGATAGGGGGTGGGATTTTGTATAAATGACGTTAAAAAGTCGTCTCAAATTAAAATAGGACTGTCTGCCTTGAACAAACCCCGTCTGATCATCTGAAACTAAGCAAGGGAGGATATTTTCCAGATGGAGTGCCAGGACCTTTGAAAATATTTTGCCTCCACAATTTGTCAAACTGATTGGTCAATACGAAGAGCAGTTCAGTGGTCTTTATTTTTCTTAGGTAGCTCTATGATAGATGCCTGACGGACTGTAGGTGGGAGAGTTCCTTTTTCCAGTGCTTCTGCATAAACTGAAAGAAGAAGAGGAGATAGTTTATCTTTAAATTTTTTATAAAATTCGATAGGAAACCCATCTGGTCGCGGGGTTTTTCCACTTTGAAGAGACGTTATTGCACTAGCTACTTCCTTTAATGTGAGGTTTTGTTCAAGTTTTTCCTTGGAGTCAGAGTCTATTCCACGGATGTTTAAATTGGCCATGGTCTGATGTTCCCTCTGAGGAGTATAATTCAGAGTAAAATGTTTTAAAGCAGTTATTTATAGTTTGATGATCTTCAGTCAGGGTCCCATCAGATAATCGAATCTGAGAAATAATATTAGATGCTGCTTTGTGACGAAGTTGGTTTGCTAATATTTTTGAAGGTTTGAGCTTAAATGATTTTAAAACTGTTAGAGACCACAGACTTCAGGACAATTTCCAAAGATTTTTCATCTTTAACCCTCTGAACACACACTAGACGACTCAGCCAGACTGTCAGATCACTGGAGACCACACACCTGCTGACCTGCCTATGACCTTGTGTGATCACGTGACTTCAGAAAAAAAAAAAAAAAAAACACAGATGTCTATCGATACCGTCTTGCTGTCTCTCCACAACAGGCTGTCCTGGCGTGTTACAGCTGCAGAAACAATCATAAAACAGGGGAAAGACTTAGGATGAAATCCTGGCTGGAATTAAGGTACTGTTGTGTTTATGGTTGTGAGTGGTGAAAGTACGTATGATTTGTCTGGTGACGCTACCGGTCTGCTCGCTCTCATTGGTTGTTGTAGGTACTCCGTCAGGCAGCACTACGACCTAGAATCATAAATATCAAAGATGTTTGATATTTACGATTCAGGGTCTGGGAGGCTGCGATGCCATTTGGAGCAGTAAATGAATCGTGTTGACACCACACACATGCAGACTACTCAGACAAATAATTGTTTGAGACAAGGCTCCAGTCGGTATACGCCCCCACGATCATCGCGGGAGGCAAATCTTGGCTATAATCCGGCTTAAAATCCTGTAGTGTGTGGCCGGCCTTAGTAAGCACAGAACTGAGGCAATGATGAGAGTCAGGGGTGGACTGGGACAAAAATTCAGCCCTGACATTTTCTGTCTAAACCAGCCCACTACATTATCAGCGGACATCACGTAGAAGTCCACAAATCTCGTGGCGTCTTCTCTCATGCAAACTAGGAAGAGAGTCATATTTCTTGACAGCAGATAAAAATAAAGCACTTAACTATGAACTCAAGGACTAAAATTGACAGCTATAGCAATCAATCCATCAATCTTTATTCATTATAGTGTCAAATCACAACAGATGTTATGTCATAGGGGTGAGATGAGACTAATAGGAAGAACCCTTAGTTAAAGTGCAACTAAGCCCCCAGGTTTTGGCTGAAGAGCCTCTGCACTCGAAATTCAAAAAATGCCTCATTTTGGGCGGGCTGGGGGGAGGAGCTAAGAGCTGCCTGCCACTCTCTGCAGCCTCCACCCACACCGCCAACCAGACCCCCTTCCACACACAAACCAAACAAGCACACATTTAGCTAATGTGAACCCCACTTATCAAGCTAACAATGAGCGACAAATTTCCCAAATCAAGATTAACATTTGCACAACAGCTGGTGCATTTCAAAAAACAATTAGTACAAACTGCAAAACCTCGTTGATAACCTGCAAAAGCAGGTCACATGCTCAAAATGGAGAGGTCATTCCTCAAAAGCAAGTATTCAAGTCAAAAAACACTTGCTGTATTTCATAAAAAAAAAAAGTCCTGACACCATCATTTATGAACAAGATAGTCAAATGGCTTTGTCATGTTTTCATCATGACACTTCACTAGTGTTTTCCAATACAAAAAATTCAGATCTGTGCGACACTACCTGAAAATGCTCAAGACAGCACTGTTTGCACAGCCATTTGAAAACGATGGTAAAAACGACAAATTACTGCATTTAATGAGGTAACTGAGTATACGACACTGAATACATATGATTCACATTTTTACTGCATAATGCTCTTTAGGATTTTAATTTCTTCACAGCATTGTGCAAAAAGAAAAATACAAGCTTTGGATAGAGCTGCACACAAACAATATTATAGTCCACTGGAACTGTTCAATTTAGGCAACATTGTCTGGGAAAAAAGTGTTAAAGAAATGTATAAAATTTGCTTGACAGATTTTGACAACTAGTTGAACATTTTTGTATGTAATGACTCAAGCAACTAAATTAGAACTATTAGTTTTATAGGGAATGACTATTCAGCATTCATAAGTATAGTTCATTTTGACTGACATGACTTAAGCAAATGATAATGTTACAAAACAGCAGAGAATTGTATGAAAGCAATTAAAGGATGCCCAAAAGCATTTGCAGTTTGTTAGAAGGAATGACAAATTGCTGCTACGATGTGCACAAATGACTCAGTGTTGTGGAGGTTGAAGTAACAGTTATGAGAATTTTAATTCTGATCAGAGAAATGCACCAGAACAACTGAGAAAATATATATTCGAGAGCTTTAAAATAGCCTGAGCTTTTTTATTGAAGCCACAAATTGGACAATCTCTGACAGTGAGTTTTTGTTAGCAGGCATTTGCCGGTCATTGGTCGGTAAACTGGGTGGAAGTCCAGCTGTCACGATCCCTGTCTGTTAAGTCTATTTTTGTTCACTTTTATTTTTGCACATTCATGTCTGTTTTATGTTTTGCATGTTCTAATTTTCCTTCTCTGTTTTAGATTGATTCCGCTCCGCTCACCTCGCCCCGCCTTTCCTCACTGACTCCCGATCCCTCATGTGTCACTCACCTCGTCTCCTCCCACTGCTGCTCTCCGTCCTGCATGCTGCTCCTCACACCTGTCCTGCATCACTGATTAGTCATAGTATAATACTCACCTGCACACTCACCTCCTTGTCTGTCCGTTGTTCTCCACAGTTCACGTTCCGGCTCTTTAGTTTGCTCTCGTCTTGTCTACTGATAATGACTCTGCCAGTTTTCTCGTCTCTGCTCTAGCCTGATCCCTGCCGGTACCTTTGCTTGTGAGTTTTTGGATCTCTGGTTTTTGACTCGGACTGTATTAAAGATTCTGATTTTTGCTTCACGTCAACTGGTCTCCTGAGTCGTGCATTTGGGTCCTGCTTATTTCTGTGTTCTAGTCCATGGTTCATGACACCAGCAGATAAAAATATAACCGGTCAAAATGTCAAGCAGAAAACATGCAAATGACCAGATGAGTAAATACTGAATACTTTCATATTATATTTTGTGTGACCTAGAAGATATGTTGCGAGAATGCATTAATATAAAATAAAAGTTGCCTAATCTTACTACGTCTACTGTCGTAGACGTAGTAATGTGACCTGCGGTGCTGGGGTTGTTTATCTCATCAGACGGCAAGCACATGGCTAATTATGTATGCATGATGACGTCAAAGTTTTGCGCAGGCTCAGTACTGCTGGGAACTATGCAGGGAAAGTGGGAACGTTTGACCAGAGCTTTCTCATAAAGCAGAGTTTTAATCTAAGTGAGGTTTTCCTGGTTAACCAAAGGCTTGGTATCATCAGCTGTTTGGAGGGATTTTATGTCATTGCTGCGAGTAATGGAGAGGCTGAAACAAAGGGAACTGTACAGCTGAGCGTCAAAAACACCGATGCAGCAGCAGAGAGAGAGAGAGAGGCCTACACCGGACAGAGTTGTAGTGGACTTCGATAAACTACCTATGACCAATCCTCGGATAAAGTTGGATTGTAGTCAACAGGTTAGGGTTAGGGTTCATAATGAAGGCTCTGTCTCTCTTCAGAGAGGTTACAGTTATATCATCTTGAGGACTGACATTAGCAGCTGACGGTAAGACTCTTTTTTCATTTGAAATGTAGAGTTCTAACAGTGTCCAGTGAACAGAGCACCTTTGTTATGTGTTTGGATGCTTCATTGTTGTTGGTGGGGGATGGTATTTGGCTGTTGTAAGATGCAAAATTATGATAGTGGCTAATGAGCTAACAGGCTAACGGTGCTAATGTGAAGCTAACTGTGTTGCTGATGAGTTTAACGTGGGAGTATATTGTGTAACTGACTGTGTGTGTAAGGAAAAGCGCAGCTTTCATTTTCATACTTTAAACCACTTACACAAAAACATAAAAGAGAGATTTATGCATTTTGCTGCTGTAAATATAGGAAATAGTGTTAAAGCAAATGTCCGGTAGTTGTTCTAAATGGTCGGAATTCTTGAGGACTGCCGGTCATTTTGACCGGGGACAAAAAAGTCTAGCGAAAATGCTGCTCTGACAATAACCATCCTTTCCTGTTGGGGTTATAGTGTGTGGTGGACCCAAAATGCAGACCAGAGGGAAAAAGGTGTAAGAGATTTATTGGAAATGTGCTCAGGGGAGGGGGGAATCCAGGTGAGTGAGGGTTTTCTTTTCCCCAGGTGAGTTTGTGAGAGCTGTTGATCCAGAAGTGCAGGTGAGTGTGAGTTTTCTTCCACAGGGGAGAGTGAGCGTGCT
Organism: Cheilinus undulatus; assembly: GCF_018320785.1. Taxonomy (NCBI): domain Eukaryota; kingdom Metazoa; phylum Chordata; class Actinopteri; order Labriformes; family Labridae; genus Cheilinus; species Cheilinus undulatus. The sequence continues at coordinate 564,423 of NC_054872.1, forward strand.
GCTGGGTCTTTGGGCTGATGCGGGGCATGGAGGGAGGCACTGGAGGAAAAAAGAGACATAGGTAAGGCAAATGTTCACAGAAAAAGCACTGGAGATATAACATAGATGTACCACTGAGCGTGGCAGACAATTTGTGACTGAAGCCAGATAAAGTTCCTGCAAGTCGGCATTCTGGTGGTTGAGAAAAATGGATACAAAGTCGTTTTCTTCAAAATGATCATTTTTCGTTTTTTCTCACTTTATGCAAGTCCGACATTTAAACTACTCATTCGATGAAAAAAGTAACACAAATGTGATATTTAAAAGCATTAAGTTTGTGTTTTAAAATGCCCTGGTCTCGCAGTTGCTGCAAGGATATTGAGGGGAGGGGAAAGCGAAACTGCAGGGTGATAATTGGCCGCTCAGTTCGTTATTGTTCCCACTTTCACCCATTGAGATGGACAATAACAAACACCGCATGGCTCAATCGCCACCCCCCTCGGCATGTAACTACAGCTGTATCTAGTTATCACCTTTAACAACAAGCCTCAAGATGCACCCTGCAGCGAAGAAAAGTAGAAGAGACGATGAAGAAGCAGCAAGAATTATCAACAGACTTCGGACAACTTCAAGATCACTCGACAGTGAAAGTTTGATGAAGGCAGATTTCCTATGGGAATATTTTGATGAGCGTCACCAGTCCGATTCAGAAGCTTGGTTTGGGTGGACTTTAGGTAAATGTGGCCCTATTGTTCATGCCCATCTCCCGGTCTTCCTGAAAGAAGGAGAAGTCCTGAAACTTTGAGCCTGGTTTTCTCAGAACAAACAGAAACTAGAAGTTAACATTCATATGAGCATATCTTTGTAAAATATGATCAGATTAAGGTGTGTGATAGACCGTTTGAAAGCTTGGAATCTACGCTTTCATAATGTGTAAAAAACTCAAAAATGACCTCGGACGACTTGCAGGAGTTTTTACCAGCTTTGGTCACATATACTGATGCAGAGACGAGAGGCAACGGCAGAGAAGTAGTGTGTCTGATTCGTGATCCGCAGCAGGTGTGATCAACTGTCTCGGCGTCAAGTGGGGGAAGGGAGACTCGAAACAAGCAAAGTTGGATACAGCAGCACACAAACGGAAACTGGCATTTCAAAATAAAATGAGTGAATGATCGAATCACCACATTTCCTATCCTATCTGTCCTTGTCTTGTACTTCAGATCAAAATAAGTACCCCTTTATAAACATTTTCTATGCAGCCATTATACTTTTAAGGTGTTTGACCCTTAATAATTCAAAATCATCAAGCGAAACTAATGCTTTAGTCTTTACACCCAAAACAGTTCATGTTTTTTTTTCCTGTTTTATGTAGCTGGATACTTTACTGAATGGTTGTAAATGTATTTTCTCCATTAACAAGAGTAAGAATGGACTAAATACTACACTCTGTTCTCAGAAAGATTCATGGGCCACTTTGCAGGTAGATCACTGCATAAGGAAATAGTCATTTCTTCATGCAGTGCTTGACTTTATCAATAAAGGTAACGTCACATTCAACTTAAAAACGTTTTTTTACTTTGTTTTGGATATGTCTCAAAAATGAAGCCTAGCCAGCCCCAGGCTAACGTTACTTACCATGTCTGCCTCCACTCACTCGTCATTGCCGAGCATGGACTTTATCACCACTGGCTCCTGCTGCTGAGTTTGACCCCCTCCTTGCTTGTCTCCCGGCGCAGCAGCACCCACTGCTGCTGGGGTGGTGACAATGGCACCAAATAGGTCTGCCAATTTTGCACATTTAGCAGCCTCAACCTTAAGAGATTTTAGCTTTTTGGTCCGCTGTTTCTTAGCGCCACCCGGGCGTTTTTCCTTCCTGTCCATTTTGATTTTTCCTGGCTAGTTAAGAAAATTAGCGAACAGTTTGCCTGTCCTGCCCATGAGGTCCCACCCCAGCCTGGCTTGTGTAGTGAGTGACAGCACTGTCGGGGCTCTCTGAGCCTGTCAGCCCATGATTGACAATGACAATGACAAACAATGGACCAATAACATTGTCGATGGCCACTGGCAACACACTGCTAGCTTTCTGTAGCCAATGATAAGTGGCTGGCAGGCCCAGTTGGAGGGAATTTAGAAAATGAAGAAACTTGCACCGCCCCACATAGGCCATCGGATAGGACATGTCAAAATAATAATTACAAAAAAAAATGTAGCGGACCGGACCGGCCCACATTGGGTCGACGGCCCACCGGGACAATGCCCGGTATGCCAGATGGCCAGTCCACCCCTGATGAGAGTTTACAAATGCAATAGAGTGAATGCCAGCACACAACCAGGGCACACTGGTGACATCGCTGCTGTGTAACTCAGCATGGGGTTCAGTGTCAGCTGATCTAGCTGTACTAATACTGTAGAATTAGAGTAGTAGTGGTAGTATAGTTAAGTTTAGTGTCCCAAATGTTGTCTAACAGCCCCACAGAAATTAGCTAGTAAACAGTAGTTGGTAGTTATTAGATATAGTTAGATAGCTGCACCTGAATTGACAGGGTGTGCCAGCGTGGGAGAGCCGAGCCAAGGGTAAGGGGGCTCTACATGATTTGCTAATGTAGTTACCTGGAGGGTGTACAGATCACATGGGACTTAAAAGGTACTGGATGAATGATCGGGCTAGGGAAAGGACACCAAAATCTAGCTGTATCCCATACAGGAGTTTGGGGCTAGAGCACTTGTGGGTGGCATTTATGCAAGGTCAGAGCCTGCATTGGATCAGTGTACATGACCTTTGTCGCTATGTTGCCAGGAGAAGGTCAAAGGTACGTTATTCTTTCTTGCCTTCACAGGTTGTGACACTGTGTCAGCCGTCCGCAACAAGGGCAAGAAAACTGCCTGGCAAACACGGGACATTTGTCCCGACAGTGAAACCAGAAGTTTACATACACTATATAAAAAGGCAAATAAACTTTTTTTTCTCACCGTCTAACATTAAATCAGATTAAACTTTTCCTGTTTTTGGTCAATTAGATTACCAAAATTATTTCTATTTGCTAAATAACAGAATAATGAGAAAATAATTTTTTAAGACAATTCTTTATTACTTTCTTTAGAGTCAGAAGTTTACATACACTAAGATTACTATCCCTTTAAACAATCTGGGAAAGCCCAGATGATAATGTCATGTCTTTGGAAGCCTCTGATAGGTTTATTGACAACATTTGAGTTAATTAGAGGCACACCTGTGGATGTATTTTAAGGCACACCTGAAACACACTGCTTCTTTGTGTAACATCATGGGAAAATCAAAAGATATCAGCCAAGATATCAGGAGGAGAATTGTGGACTTGCACAAGTCTGGTTCATCCTTGGGTGCAATTTCCAGATGGCTGAAGGTGCCACGTTCATCTGTTCAAACAATTATACGCAAGTATAAACACCATGGGAATGTCCAGCCATCATACCGCTCAGGAAGGAGACGGGTTCTGAGTCCCAGAGATGAACGTGCTTTGGTCCGAAAAGTGCATCTCAACCCAAGAACAAAAGCAAAAGACCTTGTGAAGATGCTGGCTGAAGCTGGTGAGAGTGTGTCATTATCAACAGTCAAACGAGTCCTGTACCCACATGGGCTGAAAGGCCACTCTCCCAGGAAGAAGCCATTACTCCAAAAGAAACATGAAAAAGCCAGATTACAGTTTGCAAATGCACACAGGGACAAAGACCTTAATTTTTGGAGACATGTTCTGTGGTCTGACAAAACTAAAATTGAACTTTTTGGCCATAATGACCATCGTTACATTTGGAGAAAAAAGGGGGAAGCTTGCAAGCCTGAGAACACCATCCCAACTGTGAAACATGGGGGTGGCAGCATCATGTTGTGGGGTTGTTGTGCTGCAGGAGGGACTGGTGCACTTCACAAAATAGATGGCATCATGAGGAAAGAACATTATGTGGAAATACTGAAGCAACATCTCAAGACATCAGCCAGGAAGTTAAAGCTTGGGTGCAAATGGGTTTTCCAAATGGACAATGACCCTAAGCATACTGCCAAACTGGTTACAAAGTGGCTTAAGGATAACAAAGTCAATGTTTTGGAGTGGCCTTCACAAAGCCCTGATCTCAATCCCATTGAAAATTTATGGGCAGAGCTGAAAAGGCATGTGTGAGCAAGGCGGCCTACAAACTTGGCTCAGTTACACCAGTTCTGCCAGGAGGAATGGGCCAAAATTCCTGCAAACTATTGTGAGAAGCTTGTGGAAGCATATCCAAAATGTTTGACCCAAGTCATACAGTTTAAAGCAATGCTACCAAATACTAATGAAATGTATGTAAACTTCTGACTCTCAAGAAAATAATAAAAAAATGTCTAAAAAAATGATCTTTCTGGCATTTAGCAAATAGAAATAATTTTGGTAATCCTAATTGACCAAAAACAGGAAAAGTTTAATCTGATTTAATTTTAGACGGTGAGAAAAAAAAGTTTATGTGCCTTTTTATATAGTGTATAGTATAGTGTATAGTGTGAAGTTTACACTTCTGGTTTCAACCGTACATGTGTGTTGTTTCTTATGCACCATTCCTATGTGGCATCAATAAGATCTTCTTTCACTTTAAGAAGTTTTAGTATTTACAGTATGACCTTGGTGGGTTAGTGGGACATGAAAAAAATGTGTCCTTCTCTTCTTATTACTTATTTTTTTAAAATCTTTTTTTAAAAATGCCATGGTGTAATAGTCACTATTGTCAGAGTACATTCAAAATGTACCTTTGAGTTTTGACCCCGGTGGTTATTTATAATGCTGAAAACAAAAATACAAATTATTATTGTATGGCTGTTATTATTTTTGCCTTGGCACCTGCACTACTCGAGTCATGTGAAAATTATTTCATCACCCTAAAAGGTTACATTAACCGATAAATCGATGCAGTGCATCATTCTTGACTACAAAGATCACTGCTGGTTCTGACTGCGATGTTCTTGATTACTTTGACATCCATTAGAAGAATGATGAAATGAACAGTGTGTCAGAACCATGGACCAGAACACAGAATTGCAGGACTCAAAAATGCAGACTCTCAGACAGGTTGACGTGAGGCAAAAATCAGATTCTTTAATACAGTCCAAAGTCAAAAACCAGAAGTTCCAAAACTCACAGGCAAAGGTACAAAATAAGCAGCAGGCAAGAGCGGAGTCAAAACGGGCTGGCGTGGTCGAGATCGAGATGAAAACAAAGACGTGAGTAAACTAGAGAGCTGGTACGTGACAGGAAAGGTCAACGGACTAACAAAGGAGGTGGGTGAGCAGGTGAGTATTATACTATGACTAATTAGTGATGCAGGACCGGTGTGAGGAGCAGCGTGCAGGACGGAGAACAGGAGAGGGAGGGGACGAGGTGAGTGACACAAGAGGTAAGGAGAGTCGGAGAGGAAAAGGCGGGGGCGCGGTGCATGAAGCGTGATTGATCTAAAAATAGAAAAGA